>NW_003299101.1:393493-400021 GCF_000151645.1 Tuber melanosporum
ACGAAGATCAATCAAAGGTAAAAAGTGAGAAATCCTTTATAAAGGGGGGTAGTTCCTACAAACAGAGCAAGCGGGCATCAAAATCTGAGAAACTGGTAAAGAGATCTACCGTGACTACAAAGTTGACACATATAAACTTCAAAACAGCCCATGTCAGAATCCACCAGTCAATAATTGACCAAAAAAAAGCGGGAAAGCAATTACACTCGTTGTGGAAAGAAAAACCACCAGTACAAAACCTGCAGGAGGCAAATTCAGGTATCTAGAATAAGAGCAGATAACCACCCATTCAAGACACCAAGGCCCAGAGTGGTAACTATAGTACACAGTCCCAGAAATATCTCTACAGTACAAGTTCTAAGAGGCAACAAGCTTTGAATAACTTAGGTCATTTTATTGGTACTGATAGCGATGGTATTCAGGGAGTCTAGAAGAGATATATTCTCTAGGAGTCATAATCAACGGTAAAAGGGATTATTGAAGAGAAGGAATCAACCTTGCAATTATGACCTGAGTGGGAGTACACTTGTGTATCCTGCCATAATGTCAAAGAGATCAATAAAGAGCACTGTATGTATTGGCAGTACCTCTATGCTTCCCAAGGGAGTATTGTAAGCTTATCACTAATGACCTGGTACATGTCTGCTGGAATAGTCAAGCATGTAACCTGGAAACCAAAAGGTCTTCGATAAACACCAAAACCTAGACAGGAAACAGACAGTATCCAGAGTACTGGAGGGTATGACAGTAGGGCTAAGATGAAGGATCTAGAGGAAAAGTAAAGCACATCTTTAATCTGTGCAAGAAATAGGTAAAAAAGCTCTAGACCTTACCTATAGTTACTGCTTCTTAGGTGTCACGAACATGGCTTAGCGAGGAAAGGGTTTTTCACGTGACACATGGTTATGAGTCACAGGTATGTTATTGTTTCACACATATGACCTATTCGGGTTATATGATTAGTTATGTGTGGGATTTGTGATGCTTTCGCACATGGCTCAAGTATGAGTCATGGGACATGTGCCTGACGAGTATGCCTTACGAGTGTGCCTTACAGGCAAGCCTTGCGCATATGATTTATGTTTCGCACATGACCTCATTATGATGTCATGGGTTTCGTGCATATGACTCAGTTGAGTCATATGACTTGTTTATTGCGTTATGATTGATTTATGAGTTTCGCACATGACCTCGCTATGAGGTCATGGGTTTTGAGCATGTGATCACTTTGGTCATATGATTAGTTTGTTATGATTTAGTTTCGCACATGGTCACATGATTAAAGGGGGGAAGAACACTATATAAGGAGGCCGATGTGGCCGCGGAAGATAGGTTCTTCACGCTTTGTTCTAAATACTTTCCCTACTTATTACTTTAACGAATATAAAACACTCTTATGATCTTTACCTTTATTGCAACGATATCGTTACGCCAAGGAAAGAGCTTTACGAAGAAGAGTTAGAGAAAGCTTACGATAGGTGTTCCCGGTAGAAGACAAGGGTCTTGTACTATCGGTAACGTAGGCAGAGGCCTAGAGCTATCGTAAGACAAGGAGAAGAAGAAGGACAGGAAGAGAAGTATCGTTCCCTGTCGCCAAGCACTAACTATCAAAATAGGCATCGTTATATTAGGTACCACGATAGTACTGAATGGAACTAAATAAAGCGAGGATACTATCTACAGTTAGAGGGAGGGTGGAGAATAAGCCCAGGAATGTTATCAAAGAGACAGCCAACCAGCCCTACGCACATGGCTTTTGATTCCATGATATCTAAATGATGGCTGAGACTCCTGAGATTGGTTCCATACTTAGTAATAGTAGAAGGTATGGGAACCCCTTGGCAGGAGGTAAAGACCGCTAGTAGAAGGCTACCCAATATACTAAAAGGAAACAAGTTTGTCTGAGGAGATCTAAGTAGTCGAAACTGTACAGGTGTGATAACAAATATTCCAGTTGTTATCGAAACTTCAGATATATCAAAACGACAGAATAATGACTCGACACCTTACCTAAAGAAATGCACTTTTAGTGTACCAAAACCTATAAGATATAACCGTCTTGAGGGACATACTTGTATTCACATTATAAACCCAAATCGTCAGTACTACAAAATATGAGTACTGTTAGATTCAGGATCCAATGTATTCCTAATCAACAAAGAACTGGTAAAGGACAAAATTCTGTTCACAGAGAGACTGAATCTGGTCAATATTCAAGGCTTTGATAGAGTACCAGCTCTATCAGGAGGAAAGTTTTACACCCATCCTATTTAGCTTGAAATAGGATGAAACAAACACATGTCCGAAGTCGAATGTGAAATCACAGCAGTAGGAGATTACGGAATGATATTTCCTTTTAGGTAGTAGCATTCAGAACACCCCTTATCTAATATTGGAGAATGTATAAAGTAGGAATTCAAAGATCCTAAATGTAAACCTTGGATGGAAGAAGAAGACAAATGATTCACAAACATGTTTGAATACGACAGCATGTTTGCTTGGGATGAAAACATGATCCAAGTAGGAAGAATTAGAACCATCGAAGATCCTAACTAGATCAAATTCGATTCTCTCTCAAAATACTACGAGAAATTCAAAAAACTGTTTCTCACACAAACATCAGAAAAACTGTCACCAAGAAGAAACTTTAATCAAGAAATTACATTAGTCACAGAAGCTAAACCATCTTGGAGACCCATTTATCCTCTGTCTGACAAATAGCTTAAGTTGTTACGGGAATACCCTGATCAAATGTTACGACAAGGAAAGATTACGAGGAGTTAATCACCTTTTAGTACTCTGATCTATTTTACACCAAAAGCAGATAGAAGGCTATGACTAGTAATGGTCTGCTGAAATCTAAATAAAATAACTATCCTAAAAAATTTTCCACTACTACTGATATCAGAATTACGTGATTGTGTATTGTAATATGTTCGCAAGGTACTAATCACGTTATTGGTAACTGGTACGATAGTTAGCAGGTAGCCTGCTCTTCCAGAGAGAAGGCGAGAGCTAAGAACTAAAGGAGTTTTCAATGGTGTACTGAGAAAACAAAGGAGTAACTATTCAACCAAGTATATTGAAATACTGTCTGTTGAAGTCTGCCTTTTCTATCATGGAAACAGGTGGTCTTCAAATATACAAATCTGTTCACATCTAGTTTGAATAAAACTAATCAAAGGTATCAAGCCATACACTTTGATAAAACAAATCAAGTATCACAATGATACTTAAAATAAAACATAAAACATAACTAAGTATCAAATGATACTTAAAACAAACCAAGTATCAAAGCGATACTTAAAACAAAACATAAAATATAACTAAGTATTAAACGATACTTAAAACAAACTAAGTATCAAAGTGATACTTAAAACAAAACCAAACATAAAACATAACTAAGTATCAAACGATACTTAAAACAAACCAAATATCAAAGCGATACTTAAAACAAAATATAAAACAAAACTAATAACTGAGTACCCGTACAGGTTACATGTAGCAGGAGCTAGCATATTTTTCAAAATTGATTTAAAGGATGGTTACAACCTTGTCCAAATAGAGGAAGGGGATAAATAGAAAATGGCCTTCTGATCACATTATGGACATTACGAATATAAAGTAATTCCTTTCAGATTAGCCAATGCTCCAGCTACATTTCAAAACATGATGACTGAGGTCCTTTGGGAATTTTTAAATCAAGGAGTCATATGTTATTTAGACGACATTCTCATCTATTCTTAAAATGAGAAAGACCATATCAAGCTAGTAACAAAAGTATTACAAAGATTGGCAGATTTTCAGCTCACGATTTCAGTAAAGAAATATTTCTTCTACATTAAAGAGGTGGAATTCTTGGGGCTACATGATAGCAGCTGATGGGGTATCTATGAGAATCTGAAAGGTGGATTCAGAATTAAATTGGAAATCACCTATATTAGTCAAGGAGGTTCAAATATTCCAAGGATTCATGAACTTCTACCAGCGTTTTATAGAAAACCTCTTCAAGATTTGCCCTCCAATTACAAAAACATTAAAGAGTGATTCCAAGAAGTTCTGGTAGGGGCCAGAACAGGAAAAGGCTGTTCAGAGGCTTAAGAGAAGGTTTACTTCGGCCACAATTTTATACCATCTCTTTTCTGAAAGAGAAATGGTGGTGGAAATAGAAGCTAGTGACTTCGCTTTAGGCTTCATCCTCTCCCAATTCATGGAGAAAAGACTACATCCTGTAGATTTTCACTCCCGAAACTAAATTTCACCGAGCAGAATTATTAGATCCATTACAATGAACTATTGGTGATATTGGAAGTATTTAAAGAATGGTACCAATACCTGACTGGAACTAAAAAACAAATAACTGCGTACACTGATCACCAACTGGAAAACCTTTAATATTTTCTTACCTCGAAAACCTGAAGCAGGCGCCAAATCCGTTGGGTGCAGAATTTAGTAGATTACAACTTCAAAATTGTATACTGCCCAGGTACAAGATGAGGCAAACCTGATGCACTCAGTTGATAGCTGGAGTACCATTCTGAGAAGAGAGCTGTACATCACGAACAAGTGATATTAAAATCTGAACATTTCCAAGTCAGTTCAGGAACAAGAACTGTAGAAGGGGAAATTCAAATATACCTAATAACGAGCAGTATCGTGGATTATATAAGCATAAGTGATCTACAGGAAACAGAAAATTGGAACGACACGGACTCCGTGATTCGAGTAAAATGGTTCAACACAAGAGCAAAGTTACTAACTAAAGGTTAAAGGATGGCAGCAGGCCATGATCTTTACACTATGCACGAAGATATAATCCCAGCACTGGGATAGTTAATTGTTGGGACTGGTATCACAATCAGGCTACCCCACAAAACCTATTGGAGAATTGCTCTGAGAAGCGGATTAGTGGTCAAAAGTGGGATCTCTATAGGTGCTGGTATAATTGATGCAGATTATACTGGTACCAGTGTAATCAATGCAGATTATACCAGAGAACTCAAAGTATTGCTATTCGACCACTGAGATGCAGATTGTCATATTAAAGCCGGTGATTGAATTACCCAGTTAGTAGTAGAAAAAGGTTAACACTGCGGATATGATAGAAATAGACAACCTAGAAGATACTGAAAGAGGCATATCAGAATTTGGCAGTACAGACATTGCAACAAGGAATATTACTATCTGGAAATTGAAATAGGTAGTCAGCCAATTACATATATCAATAGACCAAAATACACACTGGTATGATGCAGCGAAAATACCTGAGTGAACTCCTATAACTAGCGCTATACTAGCTCACAAGGAATTGAAGAAATTTAATCTGAAATTATTATACCAAGAAACAATACTAAAGTCTACTCCTACTACCGTAAAAACTCAAATAATCGGTCAGTATTCTATGAGGTTGATTTAAGGTGAGTTAGTGGAAAAAGGTGTGAAAAATATCTTAAATGTAAATTTAGTAGTGGGAAATTAAGCTGTACAGTGTGACTTAAGAGTAAACCCAACAACAAATCAGATAGTGAGAAACAATATACTCAGACTCAGTAGGTTTAATGGTATATGAAGTTAAAAAGGAAGAGTAAATAGAATGATTTTGATAATACCTCATACAAATCTTGTACCCAAATACTTTCCTCTTTCCATACTACTCTAGTAATTTCTATTTTATATACATATACCCTACAATACCAGAAAAGCAGGAAAAGAACGTATGTAGAAGAATAAAAATACAACCAATACTTCTACCACTTCGGGTGGACAAGTTTTATTTGGGGGTAAAAAGAAAGATTTAGCCTAAAAGAAGGCCACTTACCAAGCACATTCAAAAAAACCCCAAGGCCATGATAGCAAATCTCTATCAGTGTTATACAATTAGTTATAAGCTTTGTATCTTATCTTGGTGGTATGGAAAGTGAATACCTTGTAGGTCAACCAAGACTCAAGAACCTACACAAGCTGAAGTTGCTGAGCACTTCAAAATCCCAGTCAATAATTTGATGCCCTGGAAGAAAAATAGAGATAAAGGAAAATATATGGAGGTAAAAAGAGGAGACTGACAAATAGTGGGTAGAGGGTAGCGCAGGAAGTAGGAGGAGTTAGAAAAAGAGTTGTATGAAGAGTTTCATCAAAAGATGAGGGCATTAGGAAGACCTGTCCAAAGAGGATAGTTTAGGTGGATTAGTAAAGAAATCTTTGAAAAGGTTTATAAAGAGAAAAAGAAAGGAGAATATCTTTTTAAGTTCAGCAATGGCTGGTTTAGATGTTTTCTGCATGTTCATCAAATTAGCTTATGTCTTGTCACCAATAAAGCCAGTAAGTTACTGGTGGATTGTTCAAAGGCAATATTAGTATGGATGCAGTTTAATTGGTACAATTCAATGCTTTGAGGGGAGGATGAATTTGGGTTGGAAGACATACCTGCTACAGTGGAGAGATACAGAGTGCAGAATATCTGCAATATGGATCAAACCCCTTTTCCTTTCGAGTATCTTGAAGGACAAACCTTTAATCGAATGCACGAGG
>NW_003299101.1:400171-446531 GCF_000151645.1 Tuber melanosporum
TGTTAGGCTGACCCCTTGTCACGTGACACGCAAATAGGCGAGTAGTGGAGCAGTTGAAAATTGTAAACGATCCAGGACAACCTTTAGACTAAGGAATAAGACCATAGGCATGAAATCCAGCCTGAATGTTATTCAAAGTCATTGCCTCCTTCCAGGCCTTTTTTAGCAATGACTAAAAGGTGCCTTTATGTATTCTACCTCCTTGATGGCGAGAAAAATCATCTACCATAAGCCCATAAAAATGCTGAAGTGGACTAAAGACTGCCACATCCAAGGGCTGAAGTAAATGAGTAGAATGAGAGGGGAGACAGAGTAAAAGAATATCATGATCCAAATAAAACATGCAGAAATTCCAATTAAGATGAGAAGAGTGTCCATCTAAAATAAGAAGCCGCTTTTGCCTTAATAAAGAAAGAGAATGTGCAAATTTGACAAAATGTCGAGAAATAAACTCATACCCAAGAGATTCATCAGTCCATCCCTTATTTGAATAAGCTAATAATACATCTGGATCATCAAGACTCACATACCATCTGTAATGTGTTCGCAAGGTGCTAATCACGTTATCGGTAATGGATACGATAGTTGGCAGGTGGCCTGCTCTTCCGGAGAGGAGGCGAGAGCTGAGAACTAAAGGAGGCTTGGAGGGTGTACTGAGAAACAAAGAAGTAACCGTTCAACCAAGTATATTGAAATACTGTCTGTGGAAGTCTGCCTTTTCTATTGTAGAAACAGGCGGTCATTAAATATACAAATCTGTTCATGTCTAGCATGAACGAAACTAATCAAAGGTATCAATTGATACACTTTGGTAAAACTCCTTAAGTATCAAAGCGATACTTAAAATAAAACATAAAACAAAACCAAGTATCAAACGATACTTAAAACAAACGAAGTATCAAAGCGATACTTAAAACAAAACATAAAACAAAACCAAGTATCAAACGATACTTAAAACAAACGAAGTATCAAAGCGATACTTAAAACAAAACATAAAACAAAACCAAGTATCAAACGATACTTAAAACAAACCAAGTATCAAAGCGATACTTAAAACAAAACATAAAACAAAACCAAGTATCAAACGATACTTAAAACAAACCAAGTATCAAAGCGATACTTAAAACAAAACATAAAACAAAACCAAGTATCAAATGATACTTAAAACAAACCAAGTATCAAAGCGATACTTAAAACAAAACATAAAACCAAAACCAAGTATCAAATGATACTTAAAACAAACCAAGTATCAAAGCGATACTTAAAAACAAAACATAAAACAAAACCAAGTATCAAATGATACTTAAAACAAACCAAGTATCAAAGCGATACTTAAAACAAAACATAAAACAAAACCAAGTATCAAATGATACTTAAAACAAACCAAGTATCAAAGCGATACTTAAAACAAAACATAAAACAAACCCAATAACCGAGTACCCATACTGGTTACAATGACAGTCGGGTTATAGTTAAATTCAACCTGACTACTTATAACAACTCGACAAATATCGTCAGGTAACTTGATGAGTAAGTCATACCTGTACTTCAAAGTCAGTCTAAATTGCTTGCAATAGACCACTTCACCATACACAAAACCGAAAAGGTATTGGACATTTTATGTGCCCACGATATTACCGTAAGTGTGATACCTGGAGGTTATACAGGATTAGTACAACCTCTAGATGTATCAATCAATTGTCCCTTTAAAGATATCTTAAAGGTATGTGAACTAACCTTATGAGGGAGGCTTACCTTACCTTGGAACCATGATATTAATTAGCATTAGAAAGACTTGGATGCAAGATTGGATGAAATAGATAAGGAGGAAGAAGAAATCTTACTAGGAGGGTGAAAACTTACTGGAAGTACATTGAGGCATTGGTAAAGAGTAGCCACTTGGGCAATCAGCAAGGTGTGGACCAGATTCTTTTGAGAGAAAATGGAGGTCGTTCGGCAAGTATTTTGAGTGGTTGGACTAGTACTATCTATCAATGGAAGTGCTGATACCGAACTCTCTACTAAAGAGATAGAGACTGACTTGCTAATTCACAGCTTAGTAAATAGTCAACAAGAGGAGGTGGGTACCTTGGTTGATATTGACATGATCTTTATGTAGATTAGTGAGAGTTTAGGAGATATTTGTATAGATGATGATGAAGATGATCTGGAGGATAACATAAATATTATTTTTGATTAACATAAAGAATCTTGAAGACTGGTTTTGTGATCAGCATCTTCCTGCCTGGGCATGACTCACCTTTCAATGGACTTCCTCGGGTACCGACTGATTATTTGAGTTTTTAAAGTATATGAGGAGAAAAGGTAAATTTAAATAGACAAACATAAAACACTCCTCTTATCCTTTCTGTAACATTTTACTGAAATAAAGCATGAAATGTTTCTCTTTAACTTCCCTATAAAAAAATGGGTTAGATATTCTTATTAGATAGAAATCTTGATCTGTTGTTTTTAAAATTTGACCCAGTACCCAACATTCCTCCATCAACCTCCACTCCTGTAACCAGTACAGGTACATAGTTAAGAGTTTTGTTTTATATTTTGTTTTAAGTATTGTTTTAATACTTGGTTTGTTTTAAGTATCGTTTAATACTTAGTTTTGTTTTATGTTTTATTTTAAGTATGATTTTGATACTTAAGTGGTTTTACCAAAGTGTATCACTTAATACCTTTGAGTAGTTTCATTCATGCTAGACATGAACTGTAACGTATTTTCAAAATGCTAATCACGTTATCGGTAAAAGATACGATAGTTAGCAGGTGGTCTACTCTTCTAGAGAGAAGGCGAGAGCTGAGAACTAAAGGAGGTTTTGAGGGTGTACTGAGGAACAATAGAAGTAACCGTTCAACCAAGTATATTGAAATAATATCTGTCAAAGTCTGCCTTTTCCATCTTAGAATCTGGCGGTCTTCAAATACACAAATTTGTTTATGTCTAGTATGAATGAAACTAATCAAAGGTATTAATCGATACACTTTGGTAAACCTAATTAAGTATCAAGCGATACTTAAAACAAAACATAAAACAAAACCAAGTATCAAACAATACTTAAAACAAACTAAGTATCAAAGTGATACTTAAAACAAAACATAAAACAAAACCAAGTATCAAACGATACTTAAAACAAACCAAGTATCAAAGCAATACTTAAAACAAAGCATAAAACAAAACCAAGTATCAAACGATACTTAAAACAAACCAAGTATTAAAGCGATACTTAAAACAAAAGATAAAACAAAACTAATAACTGAGTACCCGTACCGGTTACATTCCCCAAAACAAAAGAACTATTTAAACAATCAAAACCTAATAATCATCAAAAGTGGAGTCTGAGAAGCTAAAGGCTTCAGTTTCCGCTATTAACTCTTCATCATAAGTATCACACCAGGGACAAGAAGAAATCTTAAAAAAATATTTAGACTCAAAGAAATGCAAATCACAGTAGTCGTGAATACCAGATTCATGCTGTACATCAACCCCAGAGTTATCACAATCAGGACAGTAGTCCACCCAGAGGATGGCGAAGTAGTCTTCGAGTTGGATAACATCACGGTTCAACAACGGTCCAATAAGCTGTTGTCGTAGCCTCACATTAAGTTCCACATAGTTTGACATCATTATGGTATTCGGATGGAGGGCGGTGATCAGATGAGATTATCGAGAGCATGTTCCATAGCCTGATTTTCCTCATCGCTGCTCTCGAATTATGATTCAAAGTATGGTGCCCAAAACCCATCCCTAGCTTCGAGTTCCATCTGCCAACGCTCAGTCTCTGGCATTGTTGGTGTCCAGCATATTGTGATGTAATTGATCGTCGGAGGGAGTGATTCATTTGGCATGTTGTCTTTCTACCATTCGTTCACAATATCTATAGCGTGCTTCAGTCCTTCTAGTGGTTCCCAGCTGTTTTCGCTCATAGGGTATCCTTTCCATTTGACCAGGAATTGATCATTCCCATGCCAAAGGCAGTGATCTCGGATCTCTTCAACTTCCGATTCATTCTTTTTATCAATGATGATATGTGTTGGTCAAGAGTGGATTCTTCCAGGGAACTTAGAGTCGTCATTTGGGTGGAATTGCTTGATAGCAGAGGCGTGAAAGACTCCAGTATTGTGGCAGTACATGTGTCTATCCATCTGGACAGTATCATTTTCTGTATGCTCGTCGAAGGATAAAACCTTGAAAGGTCCTTGCCATCACGGTTATAGTTTCTTACTGTGTCCAACATTGGTATTAAACATGTTTCCATGTACCATCAGCATACCACCTGGTGGAATAGGGACATGTTTACGTTGTCGCTTCTGAGCAGTAGTGGTGCTCCAGAATCGAGCAGCTTTAACAGCTTGGAAAGGATCATTCTGAATTGCTTGATGGTGGTTTAGGTGGTCATCAGAGGTAGGGAGTGAGGAGTTCTTGAATAGAGTTGTAGGTAGGAGAGAGTATTGACAGCCAAAGATTGCCTTGTATGGAGACATTCCCAAGGTGTCTGAATATCCGGCATTAATATATGCAGTGAGTTCAACAAGGGCTGGTTCCCAATTAGTCTACCATTCATTGATCATGTTCCTAATCCCAGTCTTGACTTTGTGGATCTTCCATTCTGCTTGGTTATTAGTCTCATGATGTCCAGGAGCAGCCATAATATGGTTGATTTCGAGGGAAGTCAAGATTTGTTTCCAGAATCTGGTGGTGAAACAGAGATCAGCATTACTGACAATAGATAATAGGTACTCATAGGGGGTAAACATGTATCGTTGGAGGTTATTTCAGGTGTTTTAGAGGAATCAGTGACCTTCATTGGTATGAGCCAAGTGTATTCAGAAAACCGATCCACAGCTACTAAGATGGTGTCATATCCGGCGGACTTATTGAATGGTCCTGTAAAATCGATGGCATAAGATTCGAATATTTCACAAGGTAACTGAAAGGTCTGTGCTTTCCTTTCAGGGAGTTGTGTTCGTTCCTTATTCACCTCGTTGAGTTCACATTGTTTGATGAAATTGCGGAAGTCCTTTTGCATTTCAGGCCAGTAAATATATTCTGAGGTATATTAGAGGTTGCGGTCCACACTATGGTGTCCTTTATTGTGGATTTCGGTAATGACATATTCCCTAATGGTTATCCCATTGAACATATAGCCTTTCGGGATGTATAGGCAATGTTCACCATACCGAGTACTGGTATAAACTATTCCATTGGATATGTTGTAGGGGGTAAGGTCTCCATATCTAGAACTATCCATAGCTTTGAAATAGATCGGGTCATAGCGATATCCTGCTATCATTTGGCTTCAGAAAGAGGAAGTTAATTCTTCTATAGTTGATCTAACATCCCATTCATCCTCAATGAGAGATCCTCTTGTTGGTTTGATAGGGTCTTCCTCTTCTTCAAAGGTTTCATAGAGCTGTTGGCAATGCTCAGGAATCATGGGAGACATGACTGAAACAATGGTTTTATTGTTGTATACTTATAAGGGTCCACCGTACAGTGGTCATGAATGTATTAGGGGGTGAAGGGATATCGGTACTAACTGTGGAGGATGTAGGTAAGATATTGCATCCACGTAGGCTACTGGTTGTTCAAGTGCTTCAAGACCTTGGTGTCGTCTTAGGATAGGATTAAGAGTAGGGGGAAGTTGGGTTGATCCATCATTAACTTCATCCATCACCTCTTGTGCTTCTTCTGCAGTGTTGAAACTGGTGTTTTTAGAATCATCAGCAGATATATAGTACGGTCGCTGGTATCTGTTACTGAATTTAATTTCAGTCTAGTAAAAAGGGCAGGTATTGAGGTAACAGTGGGACCAGTAGAGTCTGCTTTGTTCACGCTTGTGAGGAGGTGTACTGTGGAGGATGCAGTCATCTTTCCACTCGTTATCAATGTCTTTTCATTGTTCTGTTACAGCAGCTCTGTACATGGTATAAGAGAAAGGATTGGAGGAAGAGGCAGTACTGGCAGTAGCCATCGATAGTTCTTGTTCATAGGAGGTGTCGTCAGAGCTATCTTCGCTTTGTCTTGTATGATCATAGACAAGAGGGGAGTCTGTGAGTTCTTGGTTTTCACATAGGTGGGAGAGAGCATTAGTTAAATAGATTGTTCTTCCAGGGGTATAGATGATTTTTGCATCGTATTTGCTTGTTTCTCCTATCCATCTTGTTCTTCTTCTTCCAGGAACCTTCTCCGTCTTAAGATTAGTGAGAGGTTGGTGGTCGGTAACAATGGTGAAGATATTGCCCATCAGTATGTGGTTGAAAGCAGTGAGAGCATTGATTACTGTAAGAGCTTCCTTGTCTGTAGTTCCATAGTTCATATGTAAATTAGTAAACTTTCTGCTGTGTAATGCTGCCGGTCTTGCTGTTCCATGAGAGGCTCCTTGTCCAACCTATGCTCCAACTCCAATATCCAATGCATCAGTAATTAGCCATATCAGTTTTGGTTTACTGTAGTCGATCGGTCATATAACATTGGCATTCTTAATCAATTCCTTGATGTTGGTAAAGGCTTGGTCATGAGTGTAGGTCCAGACAAATTCTCCATTGCCAGTAAGGTCTGTGAGCGGCGCTGTCACAGTGGTGTTGTGTGGTAGGAACTGGGAGATATAGCTGACTAGTCCTAAGAATGGCATGAGTTCCTTTTGATTCCGGGGCGTTGTCCATTCTGTTAAACAGGATATTTTTCCTGGGGCTCCATATATTCCTTCATCATCTATCACATGTCCCAGGATATCTAACTTATCGGCAAACAGGATTGATTTGTTTCTGGTAGTGTAGAACTTAGCTTCCCTTAGCCTGATACAAACCAAACCTATATAATAGGTATGTTCCATTTCGGAGTTTCAGAAAATAAGAATATCATTGATGTAAACCCATACAAAATGGTGGAAGTATTCGCTTAGGAGGTTTTCCATAATTCGCATAAAGGTGGCGGGTACATTCATATCACCTTGTAACATAACTCAATTAATGAAACTTCCGAAGGGTGTTTTGAAACTGTTGTAGCGTTCGCTGTCTGGATCTAACCTTGTCTGGAAGTAGGCATCGCTTAGGTCAATCTTGCTTCGGAATCTAGCCCGTCCAACTGCATTGAGGATTTGGGTTTGATTTGAGATAGCGGAGCTGTCCATAATCGTGTTTTCATTTCGTAGTTTGAGGTCAACCAAGGGGCGAATTCTTTTACCATCTGCTTTGGGTTGAATAAACATAGGTGCGGCACCTGGTAATTCCACTCGGTAGATGATTCCTCTTCTTTGTTATTAGTTGATCCAGTCACATAGTGGGTTTTTGTATGCGTCAGGGATAGAGTAGGTAGGTTAGTTCTTAAGATTAGAGGGGTCTCAAAGGCGGATATGGTGGTTCAATTCCCTCATAGGCAGTCGTTCTTTGGCAATCTGATCAGGGAAAATATCAAAGTACTCATCCAATAGGCATTGGGCAGTTACTTCACAGACTGTGGCTCAGTACTCTCCGCTTGTTGGCTTGTATGAGACTCTTACCTTCTGATCTGAGAAATCAATGGTTGATTCTCCACATCTGATTACAGCTTTGTGGCAGTTCAGGAATCGCATTCCTATTAAGGCATCATATCTAGCTAGGTTTCTGACAAGCATTTCCTGAGGGGGTAGGACGGGGGAGCCAAGCCGGATAGTTGCGCTGCAGGTTTTATGGCTTGTGGATCGTGAACCTTTTACTGCCATATTGACTAGTATGGGCTGGTTAAGGTCTCGAGTTGGGAGTCTATGGACAGAGATAAAGGCATTGCTGATCATGTCTCTTCCAATCGCATCAGTGTCAAATAGCACTCGAGCCTTTTGCCATTGATTAGAATAGTACCTTCCAGGGTGGTGTGTACTTTGAACATAGCAGGAGGTCAGACACTATTGTATTCGATATCGATATATCCGATATGGATCCCCTCATATTCTCTGGATTGGGCATCCTCACTATCAGTCTCAATATTGTTGGCCACTGCCCCTTGCTTAATCGCTTTTCCTTTCCCTTTCTTCATAGAACAGTTCTTTGCCATGTGTACTGTTTTTCTGCATTTAAAGCATTCTCCTTTCTGTTGTCTCAATTCTTTGGAGGATTTAATTTTCTTCTTGAAAACTTGTGGAGTATCTTGTTCAGAGTTGCTGGAGGGCTTGTGTCATGATTGCCTATTACTGCCAAAGGATGTCTGTGTCTTGTATGCCTTAGTTTCATGGAGGATGGCGTCCTTTCGTTCTACTCTGGCAATTATTTCTGCCATACTATCATCAACTTCCTCAAGTGGTTCTACCTCTTATCGCAGGGTAGGATACATGGCATTATAGAATTGTCGCTTAAGGATGTAGCTAGAGATACTTGCTTTCTTTATTCGATCTTTATACATCATCAGATCCGTAGCTACATCTGTGATTCTCTTGACATGCATTCCATTAACTTGGTGGAGCTGGTTGAATTTGTTGTATAGGAGGTCATTGGTAATAGAGGATTGGAATTAGCCTTTCAGGTAATCGAGTACGGTAGATCCTCTTAGCCTTACATTTCCGCCGCCAATTTTGCAAAGCGGGTAGCTAGTATATTCACACATGGCTAGAGAGAATGGAAATAACAGGAACGAATGACTGTAAGTAAGGCAAAGAAAACCCAAACGCCAAAAGAAATCTCCGACCCACTAGTCCTAGCTTTTCTTTCACTGACAGAGGTATTGCCGAGGTTGCTGCTGCCCTTATCGCTTGGGGTCGTTGGCACCAATGTCTCCCAGTGTGAGGCAGGTATGGGAATGACCAGCCGGTATATGCCTGCTGTTGAGATGCCAAATATTGCCTTCCCAAGTCAAGGCAAGTTAGTGATATCATCGGCGTGTACTCCATATTCCCTGGAAGTGCTGTGAGAGGAGGATGCGCTCTTTCTTTGAATACCCAATGTATGCTTTATATCCATCTGAGCACTATCTTCCCAATGTTTGGATTTCAGTTTCTGTGATACTGACTTCTGCAGCCCAAGTCATAGCTCCTCTACGGAAGCTATGCCCTTTCCATGCTCTGCAACCTAAACCAGAAGCAATAGCTAGTTCCTGTAGTGTCTGAACTACGTGCTCTCTGGTAAATGACCTTTGCTCATGTACTCCAATACAGAATAGAGGAGCAAATTGTTATCTATAGGTACCGATACTAATAAGGAGTTTCATTGCATGAATGGGGCAAGCTGTATCATTACTGGCTGCGATTGTTATTTGTATTCCGTGCTTGAAGGAGTTCATCTTCGATGCGAGTAGTGTGAGTTCCATGTATTCTCCTCCACTCAGAGTTTTGAACTTAATGCTATTCTTGGTCAGGAACCAGGTATGGAATAGTCGGCCTATTTCAATGTCGGTCACTCGTTAAGTAAATTCCCCCACTCGAAGGAAGGCAGCAAAGACCAATATGAATACCGCTCGTGTGACAATGTCATCGTAGTTGGTATTTTCCAGAACATTTAGCAGTTGGTGGAGACAGGAGCGGGTTAACAGTGTACGATCCCAGCGGTCGGGTTTGTTGTGGTCTCTCTTTATTCCTTGGAGCGTTCTCTCCAGACGTGGGTTAGAGAATACAGTACATTTGATACCTAGATCCAACTAGTAAGACTTGAGTCCTGAGAGATATAGTTTCATTGTTTTGACTTTGATGGTGCTGGCTAAAGAGCACAGCTATTCAATAAGCCACGTCACCTTAGCTGGGAAGCATGCCCCATTCACATAGTGGTAGTTTGAGAGGGTACAGAACAAGGTGAACCGTGACCTGAGGGTATCATAGTTCCATCTAGTCGAAGGAGCTAGGCTGCACCAAAGGTAGTATGCTGCGATATAGGAGAGACCTGTTTGTTGTATATCAAGAACCCATGATCCCAGAGGGTGGAGGTGGGATGTACTAGCTGCGGGGCCAAGTTAGTAATTCTGTCAAAGTCCAAGCGTGAGAGCGCATCTACAAGAGAGTTCTCATTAGTTGGAATCCATCAGCATTCAATTTCCAGGTTCCATGCAGTAGCGATCAGTAAGCAGTAGTGCAATGCACTCATTGTAGTGCCCTGGATTGTTCTATTACTGATTGCGTGTACTATTGCCCTGTTATCTATGTGCATTAGGACCTTAGTGCCCTGCTAGTCCTTACCCCAGTAGAGTAATGCCTGTTCTACCGTGCGCATTTCCTTAGTATTGATGTGCTCATTGATTTTCATTAGGTAGTGGAGCAGTGATATTGAGAAAGCGTGGCCAGGCAGGGGATTGTGAGATTCAGGGTTGGGGGGGGTTGATCCTGCTCCAGTTGTGTGTATTGGGTTTGCTCTCATATAAAAGGCTCCTTGTCCTTTCATCCCCAAAGCATCTGTCCAGAGCCCAACTACTTTCCTCTCTTCTAGTTGTATTGATCGTTCTGGTACTTTCCCTAGGGCTCGCTTCCACCACTTGAGGTCCTGGTAGGCCTTCCGAGAGATGCGCCACCAGCAGTTCCTTTCCTGCTATCTCAGCTCTGGAAAGTAAAGCTCCATATTGTGGAGCCACTGGAGAAAGGTCCTTCCCAGTGGAACCACTACAGAGATAAAGTTTAAGTAACCTGTTATTCTTTGGAGATCAATTAGTGAAAGGGATTTCACAAGTAGTGCTGATTTAATAATAGTTCGAGCTTTATCCAGTTTCTTTATTGGTAGTCTGATTACCATCTTCTCGGTATTAAGCTCAATTTCACCAAAGCTAGCCACCTTTCCTTCTTCGTTCTTAGCCACCTTAATTGTTAAGCCTACTAATGAGCATAGGTGGGAGAACCTCTGACTGTAGGCTTTGGGGTTGCAGTTGCTGGGGAAGATGATAAGAAAGTCATCAAGTTAGTGAATTATTTCCACTTCGAGCGTCTCCCTTGCCAGTTTGTTTCCCAGAATCCAATGAAAAGTTTCTGCGAATAGGTTGAAGAGAAATGGTGCTGTCTGGAGTCCGAATGGCAGGAAGTGTTCGGAGTAGTACTTATTGTTCCAGTGGAAGCCAAGAAGGACGCTATCACTTGGCAAGATGGGAATATGTTGGAAAGCATTTTCAAAGTTCCATTTTACCAGCTGGCACCCTCTTCCAAACCGCTGTACTGCGGTAATAGCATCTTCGATCATGGTATAGGAGATTGTGGCGTAGTATTCTGGTATCCTGCTGTTGACGGAGCCTTGGCCACCATTGTCAGTTGGGTACAATAAGTGATGTATTCGTCTCTTGGACCTATCTGACTTGTCAGTCAGTCCTAATGGGGAGGAGGTAAAGTGCTCTGGTAGTATCTTCCTGCTTGTAAAGAGTTCAAGCCAGTTGTGTTTGAGCTCCTTGGTGATATCTGCTGTTACTATATCAGGAAAATCTTTGGCGGATATGAGGTTTCGGTGGATCTGCACAGGCCCACGGCGTCCTTCAAAGCCAATCCTGGCCCCAAATTGGCATATGCCCAGGACAGCTTCTACTACTACTTGGTCGGGATATCCGATTAAGAGCTGCTTTCACTCCTTGTATTTTAATTGGCCTGCTGGCATTAGGGTATTGTGGGCAGTAAAGTCAGAGTATGGGAGACTGGTATTAAGACATCGGGGTTGTTTGCTAACATGTGGAGGTGTGAGAGGGTTTTTGGTTTCTATTATAGGTATGTGACATATTGTGTATGCGGAGGGGGTAACTTGAGTGACTGTAAGCCTGGGGCTATAATTCTTAAACAACATAGGAGAGGGAGAGGTGTGCAGGAATAAATAGAAGGAGCAGAAAGGGGAGAGGACTAGAGTAGGGCATGAGAGGGGACTTAACGCCCAAGATAGTGGCCAGCGGCCTGGGATGACTGGGAGTTTGTGTTGCTCCCCGAAGTATACTGCGTGACTTTGTGGCTGTTCCCACATGTTATGCACGTGTGATGGTGGCGGGAGTTTATCATTCTGCATTTGCGATAGTTCCAGTTCCTGCAAGCTTGTATAGAACTTGAAGTCTGGGCTGGGCCCAGTAGTGAACCCACTGATCCACCAAGTGAGTGTATAGGGTACTGGATTTGGCGCCTCTCTGGTAAGGCCAAGTATTGATAGGATGAGGTGCCTTGGTTGGCTCTGGTGGATCCGAGAGGATACTCATGGACTGGTAATTCAGTTATGTGGTGGGTAAAGCTCATTGGTCAGTTCGTGCTTTGAGTCCAGATATTTCGCTGAACGGGGTGGGTGAAACACTTCAAAGCGATAAGCTTGCTGTCAATTTAGCGCCAGTCCCAGGGTAGGTATATACTCTTCCTACTAGCTAGGCGTTTCCGGTGAAACTGGAAATGATACCCCTTTACACTATCCCAAGTATACTTCTCAAGTAGGTCGTACAGATTCATAGTATAGAGGAAGAGTGATGTGACGAGGTCACCCTGCAGTACCTGGGGTGCTAACTTAACCAGGATTCCACTATATGCAGTCCAAGCTTTAAAAAAACTACTCATCCGGTACTCGCTCTCTTTTCCGTCACTTTCTGTCTATTCGAATTCTATACCCCCGATACTAATTGTCTTCTGAGACTCGGCCCATTCTTTCTTGGTGGCCAGAAGCCGGTAAATGTTTGTTGGCTTGAACCAGTTCTCAATGATTTGCATCAAGGTGCTGCGCTCGACTCCCGGGAATAGGGTCTCCTCTGACTCCACTGTTGCAGATACGCTCTCTGTTTCTACTATGGGCAGGGGCAAGATGGGGTTGTACATACCTGGTTCCCTTGCTTGGTAGGGGTTACTCAGTAGATGCTCCCTCTCTGCCTGGAGCTGAGCCAACTGGCTCTCCAACTCTGCAATCCACCTAAGTGTGGTGTTGGCGAGTAGCTGCTGCCTTGGAGGATGTAGTACTGTGGGTTGGATTTGAGTAGGAGTAGCGTTCAAAGGGTTATTTTGAGAGCGTAGCTGGAGGAGAATACCGTCCACAATCTCGTCCTCCTGTGATCGGAGGAGTTCCCTCATATCGTGCAGGCTTATCCCATCGTCTCTGCTGGGGGTAAGGGGTGGGTTGAGATCTACTTCACTTGAAAGCATCGAAGCCGGTGACTGTAGCTGTGGGCTGACATGGTTGGGATTGCTAAGAGTGCGGAATTGGGTGTTGCTTGAGGGTATGTCATCATACTCGCTAGGTTCGTCTTCGTTACTAGCACTCTCTTGTTGTGGTATCTCTTCATTTTCGCCTTGGTTCGATTGTAGTTCTTGGGATTGGCCATAGCGTATCAGGGCTTGACGAGTACGTGTATCTTTCCTGATTCCTCTGGAGGCTGCCCTTCTGTTTGTGGGCGCTGTTCAGCCTCTGCGTCTTGACCCTCTTCTGCTAGGCATGGTATCGGTGATTGTATAGTCTAGTGAGACTGGGAGTGTCCTCTTGGTAGAGGTTGATAAGTGCTGTATAAGCAAGGTTCATGAAAAACAACAAAGAACGCGAGCAGTAGAGAGCTTGAGGATATTGTGTTTAGGTGATTGGGGGAAGGAAGTGTTCTGAGAGTTCTGCAGATGTGTTGTGGTGGAGCTATAACCCTGCACGTGCTCGGTATCCAGCTATACTGTTCCTGTTAGACCTTTGACCCACTATCCCGGTTTGGAGCCAAGAATCAATGTGCTTTTCCCAATTGGCACTGGGTTATACCAACGCGGCATTATTCCTTATAGCATTGGTTGTATACATCGGTTACCTTTCCTTCATAGAATAATCCAATAAATAGTCCGGTTGTAGAGTCTTCCACATCTTTCCCTTAAAGGAGAAGGTAGTGTGTGAGTTCTGTTGCCCATCGATCAAAAGCTTTGGGTTTGAGGTCTTTTCCTTCTCCTGTAAACTTTGCTGGGAGGTGGAGTTTGAACTTAGGGAGTTCAAATACCGTGAGTACATTTTCTTCTTCAGGCCAAGCATGGGATTTTCCTCCTCCTGAAGGCCCTTCTCCTGTACTAGCCATATCTGATTCGCTACTGGATTCAGGATCGATTAGAGGTTCAAAGGAAGGTTTTTTTGCTGGAGTAGAAGGGAATTCTCCTGGATGTTGTGTATCTTCCGTTTTTACAGGTTGTTCCAGCTCCTTAGCAGAGCACCAGGACTGTTTCTTTCTTGTAAGGTCTTGCCGTAGGATTTGCTTCCCACTCCTGGTTGTTAATGATTCTATGTTGGTTTTGAGACGAAGCCGAATATGCTGTGATTCTGCCACTTCTCTCCGCTAGAGTTCTGAGGTGGATATCGATAGATTGATCAGACCTAAATCCAGGGACAGGTTCTTAACCACGTGCTGAGGTTAAAAAAATGTAACATGTTCGCAAGGTGCTAATCATGTTATTGGTAAAAGATACGATAGTTAGCAGGTGGCCTGCTCTTCCAGAGAGAAGGCGAGAGTTGGGAACTAAAGGAGGCTTTGAGGGTGTACTGAGGAACAATAGAAGTAACCGTTCAACCAAGTATATTGAAATACTGTCTGTTGAAGTCTGCCTTTTCCATCGTGGAATCAGGCAGTTTTTAAATATACAAATCTGTTGATATCTAGCATGAATTAAACTAATCAAAGGTATCAATCGATACACTTTAGTAAACTTAATTAAGTATCAAGCGATACTTAAAACAAAACATAAAACAAAACCAAGTATCAAAGCGATACTTAAAACAAAATATAAAACAAAACTAAGTATCAAATGATACTTAAAACAAACTAAATATCAAAGCGATACTTAAAACAAAAGATAAAACAAAACTAATAACCGAGTACCCGTACCGGTTACCTGAACAGATTTGTTGTATTTAAAGACCTCCTGATTCCATGATGCAAAAGGCAGACTTCAACAAATAGTATTTCAATATACTTAGTTGAATAGTTACTCTTTAGGTTCCCCAGCACACCTTTAAAGCATTCTTTAGTCTGCAGCTCTTGTCTCCTCTCTAGTAGAGCAGGCCACCTGTCAACTATCGTATCTTACACCGAAACATGATTAGCATTTTGTGAACACATTACAATCCTCCTCCACCACCATACACTGCCTATTATTCCTCCATTAACACTCCCTCCTCAACCACTTCCCACCAAGCAATTCTATAAATGAATCTATCTATCTTAATCCTATTTTAAAATGGGAGAGAGGTCAATGAACTGAGGGACTCAATAAACAGACCAAATAAAATCACAGCTTCCTAAATCATTCTTAGTGCTGCATTCACTGAGCCCCAGTGTCCATTGCTGTAACGATCCCCTTTCAGATAATTAGTTCTTGGCGACGGGGAACGATACTTACCTCTTCTTTCTCTTTCTTTCCTTGTCTTACGATAGCTCTAGGCCTCTGCCTATGTTACCGATAGTACAAGACCTTTGTCTTCTATCGGAAACACTGATCGTAAGCTTTCTCTAACTCGTCTTCATAACGAGTGCTTCTTGGCGTAAGGATAAGGTTGCAATAAGAATAAAGATTGTAAAGGTGTTTTATATTCGTTAAAGTAATATGTAGGAAAAGTACTTAGAAGTCAATCTAATTTTTATTTAAACTTGTACCGCCAACACTGGCATATGACGAGCCCCCGCCGGCACAGGGATACCGCTAACCGGCATACCACTAATCCTAGGCTAACTAAGTCTACGGTCCCGCACCTACCATCCCTGAGTCATGCCCGCACAGAAACTAATTACAAAACCATCAAACAACCCAGCGCCCTCCCCGTTCCAAGTCCGTAGCCCCTCTGGTATGAAGCCAACCAGCACCAAACGTAGCCGAAGCCGAGTAAGAGACCAACCCAACCAGGTTCCTCATCCAACCAAATTAAAACCACTACCACCCGGTCTAAATACCGTCCCGCAACACCTCCACCACAGTAGAAAACCAACAACAAACCAAAATAATTATAAACTACAGGTGACACAATGGCAGAGAGGAGGTGACCAACATGTCCACCTCTCGCATCCGCATGCCAGGCCGTCAACCCTATAAACCCACTTTGCCAAGTGCCTCCGAGGAGCGTAATGGTGAGGAGGACCTGTACCCGCTGCCTGTCCCCCAAAACAAACCCATAAACAAAGGAAATACATAGAGGTGGTGACAGACCGAAATAGTCAGTGGGGCCTATCTCCCACCCGTGGTGCCTTGCCCCTGCCAGCCATGCCCATTGCCAAACCAAAGAAACCAAACAAACTTCCACAACACCGAGCACGCAGAACCCAAACAAGTCCAACCAGGTGGTCGCAACCCACTATCCGCACAGGTGGCCATCAGTCCAGCGGTCCGCCGGGGAGCTTTACAGCACTCAGCAGCTTCGCCCAGCTGCCCAACCAGTCTGGAAACACTTAATTAGACATCGCCCAACCTGACGCATGTCCGACCGGTGCTCGCAGGTGCCTCTTCCCCCACCAATCAGCCCCCTCCAAGCCCCACACACCAGACGCCACAGAGCCCATCCAGCCCCCCCAGCCCCTCAGACAGAACAACCATCTGATGGCCACAGGACAGCTAATACCCAGCCCCGCCAGGCAGCCATTGATCTTGGCCACACAAACAGAGCCCCAACCCCCAGCACCATATAGCCGAGGGGGGCCCACCAGCCACAGCCGGCAGCCACAAAGGAGGCAGCACCCACACCCGAAGGCACAGGCACCGGCCACACTATCCAACCCAGCCGAACCGAAATCCAACCGAGTCGGGAAGAGTAAGCAGAGACAGCCAAAGCCAGCCCCACAGGTCCGGCAACAGGCACGGACCGAACAACGGGCAAGAGGCATCCCCAACTGACGCGACAAGATGGGGAAGGGCGAATGAACAGAAGCAGACAAACGGAAGGTAGGCCCCACTTGCAATGGGTGAAGCCGCCAACCACAGACCACAACTGAACCACCCAGACACACAGACAACGCGAGTGCCTGGCAGCCAATCGTCCCACACTACCCCAGGCAGCTAAGAAAAACCACACCAGGGGGTAAAGTTTTTCAGGGTCAAAGCCATCCCCACCGTAGCGAGGAGGAGACACCTGACTGAACCACCGTATATGCCGCAAGGACAAAACTTCCAAGGGAACGGTGATAAACAACATCGTAGGATTCCGACTGTAGAAACCATAAAGTAACGAGGCAGGGAGGGGCCGGTAAGGCCCCCTCCCTTGAGGAAATGATGTGGCCGGTACGACGAGTTGATACTTGGGAAGGTCATCAGTCTAACCCAAGGGCGTTTTGTATCTCATGAACTAAGGACTCCGTTAAAACCCAACAAAAGACATGAGCTGGCCCAAAGAACGACACGGGTGATCCCCTCAAACACAATGTTCAATCCCCCCAATCGAACGCGACCTGCGAGTAGACGATAGACAGGAAGCCGTAGACATTTTACCGAAAGGGGCTCGTATGCGACCGTGATGAGTGCTCGAAGTGCTAGTATCGTGAGATAACCAGTCCAACGAAACGAGACGCAAACAAGTTATCCGCCACGCAACGCCTAACAGACCTCAATACCAAAGACCCCAGGAACTACTGAGCGAACTCAGATATCTCCCCCAGAATCAAAGGCATCAAGGCCCATCATGATGGCGAAAGAAACGCTCGAGGCGAAGCGACGGCAAGGACGAGGAAAAGTACTTAGAACAAAGCGTGAAGAACCTATCTTCCTCGGCCGCACCGGCCTCCTTATATAGGGTTCTTCCCGCCTTTAATCATGTGACCTAAAGTGGTCACATGTACAAAACCAAATCAAAACAAACAAGTCATGTGACCAAAGTGATCACATGCTCAAAACCCATGACCTTATAGTGAGGTCATGTGCAAAACTCATAAACCAATCATAACGCAATAAACAAGTCATATGACTCGACTGAGTCATATGCACGAAACCCATAACATCATAATGAGGTCGTGTGCAAAACATAACTCATATGCGCAAGGCTTGCCCGTAAGGCATACTCGTAAGGCATACTCGTCAGGCGCATGTCCCATGACTCATACTTGAGCCATGTGCGAAAGCATCACAAATCCCACACATAACTAATCATAAAACCCGAATAGGTTATATGCGTGAAACAATAACATACCTGTGACTCATAACCATGTGTCACGTGAAAACCCTTTCCTTACTAAGTCACGTTCGTGACAATTGCCCCCTCCCCCATATTACCATATGGAGACACAAAAATAGGTGTAATGATCTATAGAGAAACTTAGGAGTGTTGGGTTTTCTTGATCAATACACTCATTTCAATATTAATAAAGTTAAGAAATAGAGTTTAATAAATACATAAGTGGCCTACCTAGTACTTTGTAAAGAGACCATTTGCATCAATCACTGCCTGATACCTTGCAGGCATAGTTTCAATGAGCTTCTGAACGCATGCAGTCCGACATTATCCCAGACTTCCTTTACCGCATTTTGTAAGCAATCATAGGACATATTTTCTAGAAAGTTATCTTGTAGATAATCTTTCATTATATGCCAAACCTGTTCTATTCGATTTAAATCTGATGAGAATGTAGGCCACTGGATAATCTGAATTCCACTTTCTCTTAACTCTATTGTAGTATCTTCAGCGGCATGTTCTGTTATGCCATCTTGCATGAGTTGCAATTAAATCCCCTCCCAGCGGCACAGTTCAAGATAACCATGAATTACCATTATAGTATGTGTACAGTATCTTAAGGAATTAATAGATTCCCAATCCTTTTCCCAAAATATGCCTGTGCCTTGCATATTTCTATAGAAGTAGCCCCAAAACATGCATCCCCACTTTCTTGGACATTTTTCTACTATGCAAGTGGACTCTCATTCTTCACCAGCTCTCCAGGTCACTTAAGTTCATGTATGTCTTCTACTAGAGACCCAAGTTTCATCAGTCCAGGGAATTGTATACCACCATTCCATTATCCAATTTATGTGCTCTTGGGCCCATTGGAGTCTGATAATGCAGTTTTGCTTGATAATAGGTGTTTTTTTTGTTTTTTTTAACCACCAGTTGTCAGTGAAATCCCTCATTTATTAAAACAGCTCGAATGGCTTTTTTTCCCTACATCCAAGTCAAGTTCCTCAGCCAGCTGCTGAAACGAAAGACACTGGTTACAGGATGACATACAAACATATGCTACAAGATCTTCAATTTGTGCTTGGGTAAGAATTGGCAGACGTCCCAGCCACTTGGTTGATGTAGCTGGTAAAGTACATGTGTATTGAATCTGGTGAACAGAGAATCCAGTTTTCTCTTGAATTTGTCCATACTTCCATCCAATATAATGTAAAAGCTGACAATCTCTTTGGTCATCTCGTGTTAGGTGGGAAGACATCAAATTGTAAACCAAAGAGGTAGATATCATGATTGATTGGAATCTACTACAGAAACAATTGTTAATGAAAATATTTTACATATACCATGATATCCCCAAGCCAACACCATACCTAATCTGCTCCCCTTATCCCTGCTAGCTTTTCCACCCTTGCTAGTGGAATATACAAAACTTAGGGGCCATACCTCCGTAAATAGTCACTCACAAAATCCCAAGCAATTAGATCCCCCCCCACTCATCACTCTCTACAAGTATTGCCGGCTTCGCCACTATCTTTGCCTAATCTCGTACCCTTACCATCGTAACACAATCCCTCGCTTCCGCCGACAACCAATAATTGAGAGGGCCGTTCGAGGTGCTACAAAAGCGCCATAGCCTCACCACGCAGGGACTATCACGCCCAAAATGCACTCAATTCCCGCTTTAAAGATGTAAATGGGCACAAAAAGCAATCAACCACCCAATCACGCCTCAGCCCTTCCACCACGTCGAGCCAGGGGTGCAGAGAACGTGGGGAAGGGGAGAAGTGCCATTCATGACAAAAGAGGTACATTAAATGTAGAAGCCCCCACCCACTCTTCGTCGAGCGCCAGGCACGATGAAGTCTCCATTCTGCGTCGCCCTCCTGTTATTCCTCCAAATCGTAAATCTGACCAGGGCACTGCCCTGGGACCTGCCGACATGCCCGCTCCCCGCTCCGCAACCCCCGCCCGCACAGCGGATTCTCCAGCACAGTGTCGACGGCAGCAGCACCGGGAATAATACTGCTCCCCCAGTGACAAAAATGCTGGACCGCTTGCTCCCCCGCCAAACCAGCACAATCTGCCAACGCGTCACATGCAATAGCTTGTACTACTGCTGCAACGACCAGACATGCACCTACACCAGTGCCCAAGCGAGGTGGGGGTGTCAGTGGGCGACACGGACGCTGACTGTTACGAGCACCTATCGAAGCACGAGCACTAGTATTAGCACTACTACCCGGACGATCACCACGACGACCACGGTGGATACGAGGACCATTTGGACCTTTATCACCTCAACGGGTACTTGGACTACCACCTATGTGGTGACTAGCACTGCCACTGAAACGAGTTATGTGACTAGCTCCATCACCCTGACGAGGAGGGGCATGCCGACCCCCACTCGTTGTGTCCGCCGGCCAGAGGAGGAGGGGAGGAGGGGGCTAGCGAAGAGGGCGGACCCCACGATCTTCATCACCAGCACCGTGACGATCACTGCGACCCCCGCGTCGACGTACTACATGACCACGACCTGGTTGACCACATACTGGATATCCAGGACATGGACCACGACCCGCACATCCTTCATCGGTGTGGCTCGTACCTTTACGGTAACGTCAACCTATAGGGCCACCACAGCCGTCACCGCGACCGCCACCGAGACGACAACAGTTTCCCGCAAGGGCATGAGTACCGGAGCGAAGGTCGGCGCCGGTGTCGGCGGCGGGGTAGGCGGGCTGGCAGTGGTAGCTCTCCTAGTAGTGTTGATATGGAAGAAGTGTACGAAGCCCACGGCGGAGGAGGCGTGGGCGGGGAATCAACCCGTGGAGGATCGCACTGTTCCGCCCGGGAACATGGGGCATGGAGCGGCAATTGTTGGAGCGGGTGGGACGCTACTGGCCGCTGGAGCGACGGAACCGTACAAAGCCGGTTACTACCCTCAGAATGCGGGTATGGCGTCTCCACCGCCGGCACCGCCAATGACGTACGTTCAACCGTATCAGCGACCGGGGCAGTACCTCGAGGGATATCCTGGTTTGTGTCCCCCATCCCCCCCCCCTACTCGTATGAGATTTGTCGAGAGGTAAAGTAATGCGAGGCTAATTTTTTTCTTCGAATGTGCCATTACAAAACTAGATCCGAACCTTATACATGCCATCCCACGACGGCCGCTCCCGGGATCTCCCGCGCCACCGAGTTATCGAGGGTCAACCGGGGCTGGGAGTGCTATGTAGACTTGGGAAGAAGTATAGGAGGGAGTTTATGAAGCATCGTATGAAGTATGTATTTAGGTTTTAATGAGACTGTTCATAGCGTTTGAATGGTGATTCGGTGAATGAGAGGTGATATGGAGCGGGGATACAGTATCGCTGGGTGAGATGAGATAGGGCTGTGAAAAGCTGTGGCTTCGGATAGTGGCTAATCCGGGAATTTCTCGTGCTGGGGGCACAAACTTTACCTCGACCTTCAACAGTTCGTCGTCCAAGCTGATACGCCTTGGTCTTGATACCACTCCTTTATGATTGCCGTACTTCTCCAGAGCCAATTATATCCCGCTCATCAAAGCTCCCACCCACCCACTAACCGCTGATCAGATGCAGTCTCCAGTCATTACAGATCACTCGGAAGATGAGCCCAGAATCGGGCTCCTTTACTGGCAGTCACCCGCCGTCAACGTTGAGATGTGTTTATTCCCAGATTCTGTAGATCTGGTTGTAAATTTCCCGAAAAGACGGTATCCTATTAGACGCATTTGCGGAGTCACGAGATTACGACCTTCCATAAACATTGTTATTATGATGATGCTAATCAATGGCACGCTCCCTGGCTAAACACCCTCCCTAACAACCCCCCACATCTCCCCGGAGACCCCGCGCTCAGTACTCTCCCCGCCGGCCAAATCCCTAACAACCCTCACCTTCCCGCGCCATCCAATCTCCCTCTTGCGTTTCGCAACTGAAGAGAGCACGTCCACATTCCCCCTCTCCTCTTTCTCCCTCCCTCCAGCCTCGTCGTCAAAGAAAGAGAAATCGCCGGACCCATCGCCAACCTCCATCTCCAGCTCTAGCACCCTCACCCCCTCCGCCCCAACCACCGCGGCGATCCCCCGGGCCGCACGGGGACTAGCGAATGTGGGGACATTAACAAGCACCAGCCTTCCAACCCCCACAAAGGCAGGATCGAGAACAACCCTCCAGTCGATCCTCAAGTAGTCCAGATTCGCCACAGCGTATATCTTGACTGTGGCCATGATCCCATCGACGGACTCCAACGGACCAACATCCAGCGAGGCCAATCGGGTGGTCCTAAGCAACATCTGTGCCGACCGCCGTGATATCCTATTCCCGGACACGCCCACCTTTGTCAACCCCATTACCACACTAGCAGCGCCAGCAGCAGTATCGTATACCGGCGGCGCGAAACAATACCCCAATAGCGCCTCGACACCCTTCTCCCCGACCCTCCCCGCGTTCGCGCCATCACAGCCGACATCCACCTCCCCAACCCCCGTCCCCAACCCCCTTGCGAGAATCTCCAACGCCCCGTCCGTCATCCCTACGTTCCTGACCAAGACCCTGACGAGCGGCAACCCCGCCATAGCCGCGACGACGGCGGTAGTAGCCGCAACCCTCGTGCCGCTGAAATCAACCTCCTCCAGACACGGAAGGTGTCCCAGCAGGTTGACCAGCCCGCCCACCGTCACGTTCGCACACTCCCGCGCCACCAGACTCCGTAGATTTGACGGGCGCGAGACGGCACAGCAGGCAGCGTGGTCGAGCTGCGGCCACGAGCTCAGGTCCAGCGAGCGCAGGTGCGGCAGTCGCTGCAGCAGCGTTCCCAGCCAGTGCTTTGGAAAGGCGGTGTACAGGGTCGGCGTCACGCTGCGTAGGCTCAGGTGCGTTGTGGCGCGCGGAGAGGGGATCCGGAGGAGGGTGGTGAGGTATAGGGTGAAATGCGCTTTGGTGAAAAGTTAGCTTTTTTTCGCAGGAGGTAGAAGGGGAGGGGGGGTACTCAGTGCGCTACGATCGCCCAAGTTCCAGAACACCTCCGGTCGCTGCCAGAGGTGCTCCGAGAACTCCCTGTGCCAGGATTTGCATACTAGACTGGCACTGTACAGGTCTCTTTTTGCGATGTATGGCGCTATGAGGGGTAACGGGTCTTTGCCCGTTGCTGCGGGGTAGGAGGGTGGTGGTAATTCTTCTTCCTCTTCCATTATTGTATGATGGTTTGAGCTATGGAGGTTTGAGCGTTTCTTGTTTGGCGGGGGCTCAGATTATTACGGTGTTACGAGTGGGTCCGAAAAAGTGACGGGGTCACAAGCGCAAAATCAGCAGATTTCACACCAAGATATTATTACTATGCCAGAGAAAAATTGCAGGGGATAATCCATTCAAAGCAGTATGATAAGCACATCATTTTTTCTATACATCACACAAATGCCCACTCCCCAAGGATCGTTACTTGTATCATACCGGTATGGTATACTGTACGGTACTGTACATTTGAACCTTCAAATTCCGCCAAGACATAGGTTTTCTCTACCAACCAAATACGAGTGCCGCCGATTAATATATTGGTCACATGAGATTCTCCCTTAGAGCAGCATGATAGCAATGACAAAATCACCATCATCATCACTGTAGTTTAGACTTGGATCAACAATCAGACATCCCCAGTTCTGCCTTATATCTTCTCTTAGTTACTCTAAACACATTCGACATGGGACGTACAAGTGGAGCAGCAGAGATTCCACTTGAGTTGTGTTGTGCGATCCTCACTCTTCATTTATTTACCCATAAAACCTGGATTGAAATCTCAAAATGCCTTCTTGTTCATCCCAAGTCTGCACATCACATATGTCAGTAAGCTAAGGTATATGACAGAAACAAAAGTAGTGCATAATAGCTAAAAGTTTATAATAAAATAGGAGTGAGCAAGTGATCTGAATGACTTCTGGGACTTGTATGCTGTCCTTCAAAGCCTCAATCCTCCCGGGCAGCCCAAAGTGATACCTGAAGACTCTGAGAAGTCACTTGCACTGAAGAGTGCCTTGCAAGATAACAGGATTATGGGATATCAAAAAACCTTTCTGGAGATAGCAAGAGAATTGGACATTAAGGCAGCCCGTTCTACAATTGAATATGTGATACACAATCATCACAATATTTACCAATTTCCTCCCTCGCAGCCTAAACCATCATTGAACATGTACTATAAAGAAGGAAGAATGAACTTTACATTCTGGGCTATTCATATGAATCCCAGGTAAATAATCTTTTTTTTTTACAGTCAAATCCTGCTGTCCTTAATTTCAATAATAAGGATTCCTTCCACTGTTCTATATGAAATGCTGTGAATTCAAAAGATTTCTACAGCAAAACTTAACATAGTGTTCCTCATTACTTACGGTAACAAACTAATTCATTTGATTTTGGTCATCGGGAATAGTGGGATATGACTGTATATTTAATTTATTATATTAATACTAATATATTATAATTAGATGTTTTGTGTACTCCGATGAGACTTGGGTTGAGATTGGCTCACTGTGCCAGCCTCCAAATATCACCTATCCCCATTGTTCAAACCCATTGGACCACAATATGCATCAGTTTCAACCTACTGGAGTATGGCTTATGTTTTGGGGGTGTATAACTGATGGGTATTGGGGTCCTTGTTTTATTTGGGAAAAAGAAACTAAGCAAGAGAAGGAATATTACAGAAAAATGATTGTAGAGGAAAACAAGTTAAAGAGATTGAAACAGGATCACAGACAAGCACAGGCAGTTATTGAAGGAACAGAAGAGTTTGAGATTTTGAAGGAGTTAAATGCTAATATACAAATATTGGATCAAGTAGATCCTCTTCCCTCAGGGTATCTACAGTAAAAGCGACATCCAGCGTGGGAGTTTAAGGAATTGGTGAAAGAGAGGGGAGATAGAAGCAAAGGAGGAAATGATTGAATTTTATACAGAGAGAATATTTTACATCCTCTGTATTATCCTTTCATGCAGAAAGTGGAAAGGAAAACTGGAAGGGAGATGTGGATGGTAGAAGATAATACTTCTGCATACAATACAGCAAAAGAGGTAGGAGAGAAGGAGCAGATCAGCCTTAGGTTACGGTCAGTTGATTGGCCTGCTCTGTAACTGGTATGGGTACTGTAACGATCCCCTTTCAGATAGTTAGTTCTTGTCGATGGGGAACAATACTTTCCTCTTCTTTCTCTTTCTTTCCTTGTCTTACGATAGCTCTAGGCCTCTGCCTATGTTATCAATAGTACAAGACCTTTGTCTTCTATCGGAAACACCTATCGTAAGCTTTCTCTAACTCGTCTTCGTAACGAGTATTTCTTGGCGTAATGATAAGGTTGCAATAAAGATAAAGATCGTAAAGGTGTTTTATATTCGTTAAAGTAATATGTAGGAAAAGTACTTAGAACAAAGCGTGAAGAACCTATCTTCTTCGGCCGCATCGGCCTCCTTATATAGTGTTCTTCCCGCCTTTAATCATGTGACCTAAAGTGGTCACATGTGCAAAACCAAATCAAAACAAACTAGTCATGTGACCAAAGTGATCACATGCTCGAAACCCATGACCTTATAGTGAGGTCATGTGCAAAACTCATAAACCAATCATAACGCAATAAACAAGTCATATGACTCGACTGAGTCATAAGCACGAAACCCATGACATCATAATGAGGTCATGTGCGAAACATAAATCATATGCACAAGGCTTGCCCGTAAGGCATACTCGTAAGGTGTACTCGTCAGGCGCATGTCCCATGACTCATACTTGAGCCATGTGCGAAAGCATCACAAATCCCACACATAACTAATCATACAACCCAAATAGGTTATATGCATGAAACAATAACATACCTGTGACTCATAACCATGTGTCACATGAAAACCCTTTCCTTACTAAGTCACGTTCGTGACATTAGCTCCCCTCCTCCTAAGCCTGAGTCCCATCAGGCTTTTTCTCCCAGTTTCAATAGTTCCCGTCCTGCCAAGCGCATGGTCCTTCTCAGCTTGTGGAACTTTTCGTCTGCCATCCTCCATCTGACCCTTACCGATTCCAGAGTCAGATTCACCATCTCGATCGTTTGTCGCTGGTTGTCGTTCAGCTGTTTAAGCTCCGCGATCGTTTTGTCGTTTGCCGAAATTGTGGACTCAGCTTGGCCCAGTTGTTCTCGGAGTCCCCGGATCTGCCTGTGTAGGCTCCTGACATCCAGTTCTGTATCTGCCGAGGAGTTTTGGGCCCCTCCCTGCTTGGACCACGTCCTCGTGGCCCATGCCTTTCTGGCATCATCTCCTTCCAACTCTTTTCGGCTTCCATCTTTCTGCGGGTAAAATCCCGCAGATATTTTTTGTGCCCTATGCATCCTGCACCCATTTCTGAAGCATTGTTGCCAATACTTTAGAACGTGGTCCGGGCGTGGGCCACGCTTCCGACATTCCCTCGGGAACCATCCCGAGCCTTCTTTGTCGCCAAAGTGTGTTTGGCAACCGTCATCGTAGCATACCGTCCATGACATGGCGTTATGCTGTGCTTGTTTTTCCCTTTCCTTGAGTTCTTTGTCGGTTGGCCCCATGAATGATTATTCGGAGCTGGTGGGTGTGGTTTAGCGTGGGCTATCGCCCCTGCCCTCATGTTGCTACAATTGCGCGGGAGTCTTTCCCTCGCTTTTGTCTTGGTTGAACGTGATCGTCACCTGGGCCGGGCTTGCCTGGGTATCGCTGGTGGAAGGTTGAGATGGCATCTTGTGCATTTTCGAAGTTGTGTGCGAAGTACCAAGTTTTATCGTATTCAGGAGAGTATCCTGTCCACTTGGCTCGGTATTGGAGGTGACCGTGGAAGAAGCGGGAATCGACTATTTCGTCGAGCTCGTATTCTGGTTCTCCATCGAGTTCGATCGGAGGGGGAGGAATAAGTGTTTGTGAAGCAAATTTATTGTCGTTGTGTAATTCGAGGAGTGAGATGTGGAATGTATTGTGTATTCGCATTAAGGGGGGAAGGTCGAGTTTATAAGCTCGGCTGCCCACTTTTTCCAATATCTTGAAGGGTCCAATTTTCTTGTAGTCCAGTTTCTTTGATGGTCGTGTTGTGTAGATATTGCGTGGTATTAGCCATACCATGTTTCCTGGTTGTATGTTTGGATCCGGTCTTCGGTGCTTATCGTATTGTTCTTTTTGTCGTTGTTGGGCTTGACTCATCTCATATTGTAAGGTTTCGTGTAGTTTTCCCATATCTGCTTTCTCCGGTATCACATCATTAATCGTATGATATGTGGTCTGACTTTGTGGATGTTGTCCGTAATTCGCGAAGAAGGGTGTCGTGCTAATTGTTTCTTGCTTTCCATTGTTGTATGCGAATTCAGCCATCGATAACAGCTTGTACCAATCATCTTGCTGATAGTTGACGTAGGCCCTTAAATATTGTTCGAGTATCGCATTTACCCGTTCCGTTTGTCCATCTGTTGGTGGGTGGAACGCTGTGCTCATTCTGTTTTGTATTCCCATTTCTCCGGTTACTTTCTTCCATAGTCCCGATGTGAATAGTGTTCCTCAATCGGTAATGATATTCTTTGGGAGGCCGTGAAGTCGAAAGACCTCTCGGAAGAATGTTTGTATAAAATCCCTCGTGTTGATGTCCCTTCTAACCGGAATGAAATGACTCATTTTGGTCAGGTGATCCACCACGACCAAGATGCTATCGCAATTTTCTGATGTTGGTAGGTCCGTGATGAAATCCATAGTAATTGTTTCCCATGGTTGTTCGGGAACTTCGTTTGATTTTAGTAATCCATATGGTGCGTGTTTAGCCGTTTTCGTTCTTTGGCATATGTCACAGTTTTTGACATATCGTTTGACATCTTCGCGCAGTCCTGGCCAATAGAATGATCTTGTGATGAATTCCGTGGTTTTAGCCGTTCCTCCGTGTCCTGCCATTCGGATATCATGGTGTTGTCGTATGATGTCTGTCCTTATCTCCTCTTCTTCTGGGATCCATTGTTTTCCATCGTACCACATATTTCCGTCCTTCTATTGGCATAACCCCAGTGCAATTCCTTTCATCTCCTTTTTTCCTTCTTCCAAGGCTTCTCTTATTGCCTGGATTGTTTTGTCTTTCTCGTTTGCATCCTCAATTCCTCTTTCCTCCTTTGATGTGAATTGGATAACCTCCATGGCCTCGAAGTACGTTTTTGGTAACAGGGTCCGTGTTTTTTGTTTGATCCTTTTGTCTTCTTTCGTTTGTGGTTTGTCGCTTGCAATCCTTGTAAGAGCATCTGGCTTTCCGCTCTCTTTTCCTGGTCGGTATTCGATTTTGAAGTTGTATTTGCTAAGGTGCTCCATCCATCTTATCTGGTGGTCGTTCAATTCTTTCGTGGTCATGAACGGGACCAGGTTCTTGTGGTCAGTTAGAACTTGGACTGGATGGTCGTTGTTTGAAAAGTATCTCCTCCATTCTTTTAATGCTTGAACTATCGCTAATAGTTCTTTGTTTGCAACATCGTAGTTGCACTCTGCAGGGGTCATTGTCTTGGATCAGTAAGACACTGGCCTCCATTTTCCATCATCGTACTGTTGCGATAGTATGCCTGAGCATACATATTTTGAGGCATCCGTTTCGATCATTGTCTTTCGGTTTGGGTCGAAATGAACCAGTATGGGTACTGATGTTAGATGCGTTCATATTGCATCATATGCTTTTTGTTCGTTTTCTCCCCATTCCCATTTCTTGTCTTTCTCTCATAAGGTTATAGAGTGGTTTTGCAAGCCTGCTAAATCCCTCTATGAACCTTCGATAAAAGTTGCAGAATCCCATAAAGCACTGAACATCTGTTTTGTTGTTTGGTTTGGCCCAGTTCCAAATGGCTGCTGTCTTAACTGGGTCCACCTTGACCCCACTTCGATTGATGATAAATCCAAGGTATTCTGTTTCTTCCTTATGGAATTCGCATTTTGTTGGTTTGATCTTCATTCCTGATCCTTGTATTGCCGCCATGATGTTGCTGATATCTTTTTGGTGTTGTTGTATGTTTTCCGAATATATGAGTACATCGTCCAGGTATACGATGCAACATATGTCGAGGTACTTATTAAGTACCCTGTTGATCCATCTTTAGAATGAAGCCGGTGCGTTGGTTAGCCCGAAGGGCATAACCAAGTATTCAAACATTCCGTATCTGGAGGCGAATGTAGTCTTCCATTCGTCTCCTGCCTTGATGCGTATATTGTGGTATGCGTCTTTGATGTCGAGTTTGGTGAAATACTTTGCTGATCGTAGTCTGTCCAGTGCTTCCCCAATCAAGGGTAGTGGATATCGGTCTTTTTTGGTAACCGAATTGAGGGCCCTGTAGTCCACACAGAGTCTCATTTTTCCGTCTTTCTTTTTGACGAATAGTATTGGAGATCCTCCTGACGCGAAAGAGTCTCGGATCCATCCTCTCTTTAGGTTTTGCACGATATACTTCCTAAGTTCTTCGAGCTCTGCTTCCCCTAGGGGGTATAACTTCTTATAGGGAATTTCTTTTGTTTTTCTCGTTTTTTCGTCTTTGTCCAACTGAATTTCGTGGTCGATTCCTGGTCTTCGAGGTGGTAGCTCTGTAGCTTCCTCTTCTTGGAATAGATTTGTGAATTGGTGATATTCTTTTGGAACCAATTCTCTCCATCCCTTTTTGCTTTGGTATTTCTTGTCCTGGATTGCTAGTTCTGTGCTGATGTTGATTTTTACTAGAACTGCTTTCTCGTCTTCGTATGTCCATTTGAGAATTCCTGTTGTATCTCCTCTTCAATAATATCGTCCAAAGGCTTGTGCTGTGATCTCTTTGATCTCAATTCTTTTTGTTGTATCGAGCTGGTTTTGGCCCGTACTTCCAAATCCCTTGTTTCCTCTCATGGTTTCTTCCAGTTGATCTACTTCATGCAGATCCTCTTTGTTGATTTTTTCGATTATCAACTGTGCGATTCGATCGCCTTTCTGGACTTGGTAGTCCTCTTGAGCTAGGTTGGCCAGGACCACTATGATTTCACCGGTATAGTCGACGTCGATCACTCCTGCCATGATCATGAGTCGGTGTTTGACTGCTAGACCACTGCGGGGTGCTATTCGTCCATAGGTGCCTTCTGGGAGTCCAATGGCTATTCCCGTTGCTATCGTTGCCTGCCCGTTGGCTGGTATCTTGATTCCTTCGTTGGCATATAGGTCGTGTCCTGCTGCCCCTTTGGAACCCTTGGTAGGCACTTTTGCCTCTTGGTCTAGTTTTTGTATCTGGACCCTTTTGTCTTGCCGCATCTCGGCAAACTTTGCATGCAAAGTTTCTTCTTCCGCTTCTCGTATTGGTGTGGAGTAGACTACAGGTGAACTGTTGAGACATTGTGTCGTACATAGTTCACCTGTAAACATCATCTTGTTCTCGTTCCAATCGATCGTTGGATTATGCTTCCATAACCATGGCATCCCTAGGACTATCTCATGGTTCTTTAGATCTGCCACTTGAAAGGTTGCCGTTTCCCTATGGCTGTCAATGTCCATAGGTACTGTCGCCGTATGGGTTTTAGGACCCATAGCGCTTGGCTTTCCATCCGCTAGGTAGACTTGTCTTGCTTTCTTCGCTTGTTTGGTGTAGAGGCCGTATTTGTCGCATATTTCTTTGTCGATGAAGTCTTCAGTGGCCCCCGAGTCAAGCATTGCATATATTGTTGTTTCTTCTCTTTCTCTGTTGTATATCTTCGTTTTGATCATCACATGATCTCCATTTCCTTCTCCTCTTTGCACGTGTAGTGCCATGTAGTAGTTCGCTAATTTGATGGGTTTTCCAGGTCCACATCTTGGGTCTCCCAGACTACCATCTACTGGGGACCCTCTTCGTTTTCCGCCGGTAAATCCTCTGCTATCATTTCACGGATGTTGCTTCTTTTCTGATTTTGGAAACGATTATTTCCAGTAGCTCTGTTTCCCTGGTATCCGTTGTCCAGTCGGCTTCTGCATTCTCATATCCGATGCCCTGCTTTTCCACACCTTAGGCATAGTTTCCCATTCATTCTTCTGGCGTATTCTTCCTTAGACAGATTCAGAGCAGGCCCTGCTCTTGACTTGTCCAATTCCATTGGTTCACCTGGTGGTAATGCTCGACTTTCTCCTCGAGGTGCTTACGGTTTGAAGGTCCCGTCCACATTCCTGGATGATTGGACCACCCTATGTACTATAGTATTTTCCGAGTTGCTCCGAACCATGTTTAATTTGCTTTCTTTGTCGATTGCCCATCTTGCAAATCGTTCGGCTGTCGTATAGCCCAGGTCAGAGATTCCCCATGCCTCTCGGAGTCTCTCGCTGCAGTTTCTCAGGAGGATGATGTAGAGAGTCGCGTCATCAAACTCGGCCTCGTATTCCAATAGTCGACATTCGTTCCAGTATGCTGAGAACATTTGTTTTCCTTGCTGGAGTTTTTCTAGCTTTTGTCTTGCTGTTTCTTTGGCGTTGGGGTCTCCAAATTGTTCGAAGAGTGTCGCCTTGAACTCTTCGTACGTGACCTATTTCCTCTGTTTCCTTCCATCTTGGAAGGGCATGATCCATTGTCCCGCGAGTCCTCTGAGTAGAGATTCCACATATGGAATCTTAATTTCATCATGGTGATCTCCATATCCCTTAACTGCAAAATACCCCTCGCATTGCGCTAAGAATATTCGTAGCTTATCTTTGGCTCCTTCGTATGTGTCGAGCTCCTTTGCTTTTGGTCGTTGGACATTTCCTTGCCCTGTATTTCGCGTGGCTGCAAGAAATGCCTGAAACTGATTTTCAGTCATTCCAAGTATGCTGGTTCCTGGTGCCAGAGCGGCTGGGGCCGGTGGCCCAGGTACTGCAGATCCCGACATTCTCTCAGGTCGTGGCGTTCCAGCAGGAGAGCTATCGACTGGTGATCCTTTTTCTGGGGTTACTGGACTTGCTGCTCTCGAGGGTTCTGCTGAGACGTGATCTAGGGTGTCGCTGAATCCTCCTAGATTAAGATTTTGATCGTCGATGTCAATATCTCCTTCCCAATCTGGTTTGAAGGATGCCGTCTTGTATCGTTTGATGTCGCACTAGGTGACACTTTGTAATGTAACGATCCCCTTTCAGATAGTTAGTTCTTGGCGATGGGGAATGATACTTTCCTCTTCTTTCTCTTTCTTTCCTTGTCTTACGATAGCTCTATGCCTCTGCCTATGTTATCGATAGTACAAGACCTTTGTCTTCTATCGGAAATACCTATCGTAAGCTTTCTATAACTCGTCTTCGTAACGAGTGTTTCTTGGCGTAATGATAAGGTTGCAATAAAGATAAAGATCGTAAAGGTGTTTTATATTCGTTAAAGTAATATGTAGGAAAATTACTTAGAACAAAGCGTGAAGAACCTATCTTCTTCGGCCGCATCGGCCTCCTTATATAGTGTTCTTCCCGCCTTTAATCATGTCCCTAAAGTGGTCACATGTGCAAAACCAAATCAAAACAAACTAGTCATGTGACCAAAGTGATCACATGCTCGAAACCCATGACCTTATAGTGAGGTCATGTGCAAAACTCATAAACCAATCATAACGCAATAAACAAGTCATATGACTCAACTGAGTCATATGCACGAAACCCATGACATCATAATGAGGTCATGTGCGAAACATAAATCGTATGCGCAAGGCTTGCCCGTAAGGCATACTCGTAAGGCGTACTCGTCAGGTGCATGTCCTATGACTCATACTTGAGCCATGTGCGAAAGCATCACAAATCCCACACATAACTAATCATACAACCCAAATAGGTTATATGCATGAAACAATAACATACCTGTGACTCATAACCATGTGTCACGTGAAACCCCTTTCCTTACTAAGTCACGTTCGTGACAGGTACTCGGTTATTGGTTTTATTTTATGTTTTGTTTTAAGTATCGCTTTGATACTTGGTTTGTTTTAAGTATTGCTTTGATACTTGGTTTGTTTTATGTTTTGTTTTAAGTATCGCTTTGATACTTAAGTAGTTTTACCAAAGTGTATCGATTGATACCTTTGATTAGTTTCGTTCATGCTAGACATGAACAGATTTGTGTATTTAAAGACCACCTGATTCCACAATGGAAAAGGCAGACTTCGACAGACAGTATTTCAATATACTTGGTTGAACAGTTACTTCTTTGTTCCTCAGTACACCCTCGAAGCCTCCTTTAGTTCTCAGCTCTCGCCTCCTCTCTGGAAGAGCAGGCCACCTGCCAACTATCATATCTATTACCAATAACGTGACTAGCACCTTGCGAACACGTTACATGCTCAATCTCCGGATCTTAACAACATAGAACCTCTTTGAAACTATTTAAAAGATTCACTTGAGGAGTACAAGTTTACTGGCCAGAGTCAGACTACAAAGGATGAGGTCAAGAGGGCACTATTACAAGAGTGGGAAAAGATACCTATTGATTTGATCAACTGGTACTGCTTGGATCTTCGTAATAAGATTGAACTTGTTATTAAAAACAAGGGTGACAACAACTTCCGTGGATGAAGTCTGTTTTTTCCTTTTTTTTTCTCCTGCTCCTTATGTTATCATACTTATTTTATTTTTTGTTCCATGTTTATTTTCATTGAATTTCATTAAAACTATCATGGAAACATGGGAATGGTCAGTTGTGGTGTTGAGGAAAATCTGGTTGCAACATGCTGGTTTAATCCACGTGACCCATATATTAATCGGCGGCTCTCGTAAAACAATAGAATCAAGAGGAAAGTTTTGTTCCTATCATATATTATCTCATACGGTACTTTAAAAAGTCCATCTGAGGTTACGATAGATGTCAAATGCCGCTATCTTACGAGTACATATCTTCTGACGGACACTCTATGAGGTTATCCTATTTTTATTTTAATTCAAGTTGTTGGCGGTGGAATACGGTAAGTGTGCTGAATTGCCCCCCCTGAGCTGCCCCTGCCCCACCTGTGTGTGCCCTCCTAGAGAGGCTTGGCTTTGCCCCACCTGTGCCTACTTGTATTTTACGGTACAAACCCGTTTGTTCGAGCTATGATATCCTATATATCATGCCACATGGGATGATGGGTTTATTGTGCAGTGCAGCATCTGGGCCTGTCCTACAAGTGGCTGCCCGATGAGGGTATAAGAAGAAAGGGTGGCATCATATTTGTACTGTGTATGCAGAGGGCATACAGATTTATTATGGTATGATACGTGCAAGGAGTATCGGTACAGTGATTGTTGTAACTGCAAAATACAGGCACAGTGCTCGAGTGCTGGACTAGTACTCTGCTTATGTTAATACCGGCACACCTCGCGATTTGCCAAACCTTTGATTGTGGGGTAGTCGAGCAGGTATTTAGGATGGAATATTAGGCATCTATTGACTGATTCGAGCCTTAGGGCTGTGTGGGGGCATCACGAAGGATCACTCGCGAGATTTGAACCAGTGGTGGATGATTGGGTGGGTTCTCAATCACATGGGGACTACGGGTGCGTCCCCGGGTTACACCTTCACACTACCGGAGTATAGAGAAAAGAAAAGAAACACACTCCACCCCGAACGCAAATTGTTATAATAACCCCTCACTCAACCATTCCCCTAGCCTTCGAATTAGCCTCCCTAACCCGTTCCATCCCAGCCTCCACAGCTCTTCTCCCAACCTCCCCCTCCAGACACTCCGGCCCATTGCTGGAACCGCCCTCCTCTGTGAACCCCATCTCCTCGAGCTCCAGTGCGGACAGATACACGGCATTCAGGACCTCCTCGTCAACCCTGACATTCCACCTAACCATCGCCCTAACACAGTTCCCTACCCTGGCGATCTCCCTGCGGGTAACGGGGGCGATATCCTCATTCACGTTGGAGTAGATGGCCTCGCTCGCCTCCTCCTCCAACCGAGTGATGCTCTCGCCGCCGGGGGGAGCCTGCAACGTAACCTTTTTGGAAACCCACACGTAGCCGTTGACGCCCAATATCACATCCACCTCCCCAGCCCCGTTCGCAGCCTCTAGCGTGACGATATGCGACTTGCCCCTGACGATCCCGCCCGCTTTGACCTTCAAAAAGTACCCATTGCGCAACTTCCCGTACTTGAGCGAGCGTGTGTGTAGCGACGCCGCCCCGTCCTGGAATAAACTCTGCACTTCAGCGACAAGGAGGTCGCCCTCCGAGAAAAAACTCCTGATTTGCAGTTCGTCGGTTGATGTCCGCTTCCGCAGGATGCCGCCGGGTAGGTTAATGGAGGACAGGAGCAAATGCGCCATCAGAGTAGAATTGATGTCCACCTTCCACCGCTTCGACTGCACCTCCGCGATCCGCCCGACGACCAGGTCTCCGATCTCGGGCGTGTAGCGGGCGCGCAGGGGCTTCACGCTCAGGAGTTTGTTGACCTTTTGAACGGTGCCGGCGACCGTTGCTACTATGCTGTCACTACCACCACTGGCTGCGGTTGTGCCTGCGCCGTCGTCCATTTCCACGTCCGAGTCGTCGCCGTCTACGGCGGAGTCTCTGCCCCGCATGAGGCAGGTTCCGTGACCGCGCATCCATTGCGGGTCCGAGGTTACGATTTCTCCCGGCGTCACTATGGGAATTGCTTTCGATCTTTTCCGCGGGGTCGAGATCATGCGGACGAAGTCGCCGTCCTCATCCAGCACCACTTTTTCATTCTCGCGGTCTGAGTCGGGGTCCGGGGGGAGGAGGTATTGTGCTGGTTGCGGAGGGAGGATTGATATCGGCATCGGTCTATTTTTTGTGGAAGGAAGGGTGGAGATGGGGATGAGGCTCCGGTTGAATTGAAGGGAAAAGTTATGCCGTCACTGGAGAAGAAGAGAGAGAGCGAGAACCCTTTCTTGCGTGCCAAGCCCAGGAACGAGAAGGGATAAACCCTGATCTACGGCGATCCCTTCACCCATTTTCCATGCTCTCTACCAACGAATATGATAATAATATTATCATACGATAGACACTCGTGTGCACTGCACGGTTAATTCGAAGCAGGAGAAAGAAGCAGCGTGGTTGAGTGGTAGTTTAACAAAATTGGTACAATGTAAATAATAATAAATTGGAGAAAAAGGTAGATAATAATTTGTGATGTAAGGAGAAGGATATGATAGTTCAAATTTCAAATTGGTAAGAAAAAGAGTAGAGTTGAGAAAATAAAACACTGCTAACAAAAGGCCCTCTTTGGCACGCAAGAAATATCGCAATATTTCCACTTTTATAGCATTTTTGATGTAATAAATATATATCTAAATGGGGCCGTGTTCAGCATACGGCAAATATTGTAATACTTTTTAGAAAATAAAAGCTATCTTCCACTTAAATCCCTTGTTAGCATACATTACCGGTACCGTGTGATATCGTATAATTTTAATAACTCCAAGAGGCAGCAATCGTACCGGTAATTTATCCCCACCCTGACCAATATCAGATTAGCCAATTGACTGGGTCAACCTTTCGTGAATGCGGTACTGCAAAGAAGACCTAACATACGGCAGTTCAGGGTGCTAGAAGGGGGGGGGATTGAATAGGCTCCAAAGGAGCTTCTTTAATATCTTAGTAAGCAGAAATAGCAGTAAATTATGAAAGTTTCCAGCGCAATCAATAATCCTCCATCGTATCGGCGAATTCGAACCCAACATGCCTCCCCATGCCTGGAAAACGCTAGAAATACTACACATTGACCAGAGGGAAAATGTTCAGTGCTATTAAGCTCTTAGCGTGTCTGGCATATCAGCAGAATGATGGAGAAATGTCTGCTTAATTGTGTATATACCAGCTTATTTGCTTCTTCTGCTTCTACTATCATACCTTTTGCTTCCTTTCACCTATCTTTATTCCCATCTTGTAGCCCCCAACTCGAAAAAGGGCCTTCCAACTCCTCATCATTTTTTTATAAAATCCTACTCCGCCCCCTCTTTTGACAACATTATAGTACGGTATCATACGCGAATGAGCCAATTCCTCTGGTATGATATCATAGCGGAACCGATAGGGGTCCAATCTTACCCATCACATCGCCAAAAACGCTCGAAATTCTATGCCATGATACGCTGTATCATACATATAATACCTATCAAGACAACGCGATTAAGGGCTCAAAGACAAGCCCCAGAAACCAACCCTTTTCAACGGAGAAAATCGAGTGAGAAATAGGCACATTATACTGTACTCGTAGGGTGTAGAATATTGATTGTTTTTATGGTACACTCTTTAGCTCTTTTCCCCTTTCCGCACGGCACTGTTTGCCGCTGTCATAAAAGGAAAGAAGGGCCGTTCCTTCACCATATCATTGGTATGAAATGATATGTATCATAGCAAATCATCAACAGGGCACAGCTCTACCCTAGGGCCGTGCCCTATTATTAGATTTTCCGTGGATGGGTTACGAGTACTCGAGTACAGGTGTGTGATATGATACGACGCAGATTTCTCCCATGTGCCCCGGGCACACGGCCCGCTCAGCCTATCTTCGCAAATCATAACACTACGGTACCCTGGGGGGAAAAAAAGTCGGCGAATAAAGGATCCCAGAGTACATTTCGAGGTGAATGTCATTCCAAAAACAATATCATAGTTTGCACATAACACCCACTTAGCAACACGTAAGGTAAAACTGACTTGTAAGAATCCTATCATTGATTCTGATAATAAGCTTGATCACAGAAACCACTGATCAATGGCTCAGTAAGGCTAAATACATGAACAAACCTTGATACCGTCCATGAGTGTAAAGATACGAAATCCCCCAACCGATTCCTCCCCTTCCACCCCACTAAGCAATCAGGACTAACTTACATCGCGCACTGTTTTGCATATTTGACAAAGCAAGAGAGAAAAGAATATAAAAGTGAAAGACATGGAAGCTAGCAACACAGAGATAAAATGCCGGAAAAAGAGAAATATGCAGGGTAAAAATAAAAGAAGGGTAAAACACAATAAAAAAACCAGTGCTAATCTATGCAAGCAACACCTATAACATAGTTTACAAACCATCAACAATATTGCAAATGCCTCTACTATACAGCCATAGCACATCCGCATTATGCTGTTCATTTTTTCCGTCATTGCGTCCGTAACCTTCATACCCAGAGAATATTTGTCCATACACCCCTTATGAAAGAATGACAATCCCTAGTAAATTGGCAACACCCATGTTGCCATCCGATCCATATCGTATAAGTGTCGTATCGTATCTTATCGTATCGTATCCACCCTTCATTCCCATGAAAATCTGAAGGAAAGGGGTCGAAAGGAAAATAGAGAAGAAAAAGCTAGAAAAACAACATAGGTGCAACAAGGACAAAAATAGTCCCTATATCAACACGTAAAGAAAGAAAATATTAGGCGAAGTAGGAGCTCGCCATATCAGGACGAAAGGGGGAAGAGTATGGTTGTTGTTGTACAAGGTTCGAACGAACAGATGGCTGGCTATAGGAGTGCGAGCGGGAAGGTGCCGGCGGATGAGCCCCAGGAGAACTTCCGCTCGGAAAGGACAGGCCGGTTGGTGTGCTGCCACTGCTAGAAATTTGGATCTTGGATTGAATTCTGCGTCCGTAAGGTGTCATACGGATTGCCGGAAGGATTGGCCTGATGCTGTCAACCAACTGTTGCTTGGTTTCGGGAGAAGCATAATCCATCTAGTCCGCCTATCATTTAGCTAGGTATAGAACAACATTCAGAGGGGTCATTACAGCCGTCTGAATCACATAATTGGCATACGAGTCCCGAAGCAATGCTTCCAGCTCAGCCTGATTAGGAAGCATTTCTTCAATCAATATCTTTTTCGTCGGTGGCTCGGCAACACGGATACACTGTGGAACTGTTAGCGCTCTCATTACTGTTACTAGCCACAGAAGAGCGAACCTTCTCGATAACATTAGAGCTGAACTTCTGTTTCGAGAGTTCACAGACACGACCCCTAAACTTGAGAATCAAAGGCTCCGACAACATAGGGTCGGCCAGATCCACTACGGAGATAGCGCGGTCAGTGGCTGATGTGGTCTGAACAATAATAAGCACACTCACGGATATACTGAACAACGTAATTCCCGAAAGGATCAACCACCAGTTCAATCGCATGAGCAGTAATCTTTTGAATCAACTTGACCTTTTGAGCTCCGGCAGCATGATCTATGCAGCGTTGAAGGACACAGCAACCGTGGCGGTGTGTTCCGACAGCAACACAATCCTCGCCGACAGCATCAAAAATGAATTGAAGCTTCATCCAAGAGTTAGCCACTGGGTTTATGAGGGACTTGGCAGCCAACATACCTTGTTTTCTTCCTTCTTCCAGCGATTTAAACATTTCTGGATAACGTGATTACCATTGAGATCTTGAATGAGTTCCACCACCTTGCTCTGAAGGGCGTGGATGACAGTGCAAATCTAGTTTCTCCTATTAGCAATCATAACCTCTGGGAAGGAGGGGGTAAGCTAACCTGTTCTGGCGTGGTAATATATTCAATCATTTTCTGCAGCGCTCTAGTCCCATGTTGGTTCAGGGCGATCTTAACGAGCTGGGGGGCAGCGGTATTGACAAGAACAGTCCTCTGTTCATCATTGGCATATTCAAGAAGTTTTTGGCAGAGATAATTTCCAAAAGGATCTAGCTCAGGTTAGCACGGCCGGCGTAGGTCTGAGGTGAGGACCTGAGTTACCAGTCATCAACTCAACCACGTGGGCGTGAGTTTCAAGGAAGATCATCTGCACGTATTGGGGGTTACGCTCCTCAAGTTTCTTTTGGAGATAACGGCACCCGTGCTGATCTTTGCAGAGTTCGTAGATATTGCCAGTCAGGCTCTCAAGAGGAGTATTGGCAAAGCGATTCGCTGCGCGTTCCATTAGATATGGTCTTGCGCCATAGTAGTCATAGATCATACCCTCTCCATCATGTCCTCTCTTTTGCACATTCCGATTTTGTGCACTGCCTCCCTGATGCGGGCCTTCGCCAACCTTGGGTACTTGTTGATAATTAGGATGAGCTCCAAAGGGACCAAGAGGCGTCATGTGATAACCGGGATTCGCAAGATTCCCGATATTGATATTCCCATAGCCCCCGTAAAGTCCGGCAGAGGGGCCTCCGTATATACCCGGAGACGGAAGAGGGGACTGCATCCCGGGTGCCATCAGAGGCATTGAACCAACATTGACGTTGAGGGGTGGACCAAAAGCAAGAGGTCCGCCTCCCTGCTGATATATTAGCTCAGGCGAGGAATACCCAAGGTTTTGGCTATATACCGAGAGAGGCATATCACCACTAGTGGACGGTTCACGGCTATGCCTAGGCCTATCCATTGCAATCCTACCATAGCCCTGAACACCAACAGGGTTAGCGGTCCGCATGGTTGGCAGATCAGAGGTTGAATATGATGCCTGAAGTTTCGGCATGAAATTTTGGGTCGCATGAGAAGCTTCGTTTTGCGAAATCTTTGTATCGATATTATCAGAAAAAGTGCTAAAGGACAAGTCGGTTGATGATCTCTCAAATCGACGCCCGAGAACCGCGGAATCTGTCTGAGGAACTGCAACCTTTGGAGAAGCATTACTAGTCGGAGTAAATGGGGTACCATAGCTGTTGGATGGCAGGCTATGCTGATGGTGATGGCGGGAAAAAGCCCAACTATTATTGGCCGGGGTCGCTTGACCTTTGGAGGGTGGCACGGCGAGATCAAGGGAGGCAGACGATGCGGACAACTTTTGGTAGATCAGTTATATGTAAAGCTTTGGAGAGGATGTATGAAGCAAGAAAAAAAAGACTTACCATTCCCGGGTTACTTCCGTGACGTACCAAGATTGGAAATTCGAGGTCGGTCATATTGAGGAAAGCCTTAATGTCCGGAGAAGTTGTAGATTGTGCATTCTTGGCGGAGCCACTTCCACTGAGCTCATCCTCGGGGGGAAAGATGCGACCAACCTGTGATGTTTCCATACCTAAGGCTGCACTGGCATTGCTGGTACCCCTTGTAATCGAACCGTTGGGTAAAGAGTTTCTCGGTAGGTCAGCACACAGTCATAAAAGTTTAACGATAACAAAAAGGACACAGGGCGCTTACCTAATGCTAGGTCGTTGCCCAACCAGACCCTGCTCTGGGGTGCCCTTATTCTCATTCTCATCCGAGTTGCGTCTAGACCCAGGCATAGACTTGGATGCCTTATGGGATATAAAGGGGACTGCATCGTCGGCCGGTGGAGTCATAAGCTGTTGCTGCTGATCATGACGAACGGCCCCAGGAGGGGTGGCTAGAGCATTGCCCCCAGGATGTCCGGCCCTAGAACGAGCAAAGGTATCGTGGTCTGGCGGGGTTGTAGGCTCACTACGACCCATAGTAGAATTAAGCCTAGAATTACCCCTGAGGGCCATACGATCGAGGTCCTGAGCAATACGACGAATTTCCCTCTCGTCTTCCTGCTGTTGAAACGCAAGGCGTCTCATGTGTTCCTCGTAGTTCTTCTGTTGCTCACGCAATTTCATCACCTCAAGCTGCTTCAATTCCATCTCACGTTGTTTCTGTTGCAACTGGTCATGAACAATTGATTAGCAGGATAAACTTGGAGTAAAATAGCAAGACGAACCATTTCAACTCTCTGGCGAGTCTGCAGTCGAAAGGGATAAAAAGGAGGGTTAGTGACAAGCAGGGTACAGACTGGAGCCGCATTCAAATGAATAAATAAAAACCCACAGGGGGTATACGTACACTAGGAGCCAGATCTAATGGCTCGGCAGTCATACGGTTGAAGCTGGAAGGGTCCCAACCGGAAGGAATGTTCATTTGGGGTTGTTTCAATGAGTCGGTTGTGAACCGACGTTGGAGTGTTGCTCTGTTGTCGGGAGCAGCCGAAATGGTGGAAGTCTCAGCAGGGGAACGAAGCGGGGCATAGGCGGGGAACTGATTCGCAATGTGAGCTTGAGAATTCCTATATTGCAGTTCTCTGGGATTTCGATCACCCACGGTAGCTGGAAAGGCCATTGAGCATGCCTAGTTGAACTATAGAATCCTCAGCATATTCCTTGGGACAGCGAAAACAGTGACCCCGCCATGACGAATGCAAGCGGGACGAGCAGGGTGCAGACAAATGAGGGATTCCTCAGGAAGGGGAAATAATCAAGAATGACGGGAGGATCCAGGGGGGGGGGAGCAGTGGTAATCGTGTAAAACCTACCTTTTTCACCTATCCACGGAAGCTGGTTCCAAGGTACAACTTGCGGCCAACCGAGTGAGAAGACGGGAAAGCAACAGAGTACAGAGGCTCTCAACGGAAGCCGAAACGAAACGCTGCAACGCCTGGCAATGCTAAATGGTTGAATGCAGAATAACAGAGGAAAGGGTAGGGAAGGAGATTCCGAAAAGAATTTTAATGAGTAAAGCGAGGTGAGAAAGAAAAAAAAGGGTAGAGGGAGTTCGGTGGGGTAAAAGGAGGAGGGATGAGGTGTCGGATTGGAGGTGGTTGGCGGTAGCGGAGAAAACGGTGGTGGTAGCTCACTTCACAAGTAGGTGCTGTTGCAGGCTCCTTACGACTCCTGCACACATATGCACATACGTACGCAGTGATGGAGTATGTAAGTTGGGAACAGGAGTAAAAAGCGGTGCGGTTATGGCAGTTAGTGAGGCGGGGGGGGGGCAACGAAAGTACAGGCAGCGACAGATCGAAATACAGAGTACGAACGAGCGGTACCCTCTTTGGCTATGAGCTTTCCATGTGGAAAGAGGAAGCAAGAAAGCAAGAGGGAGAGGAGAAAAAAAGGGGGGTAGGAGGAAGCTTACTAGTTAGGAATTGCGAACTACAGGCAGAAATGAAACTATGGTTCATCCAACGGTCGGGATGTGGACAATTCCTCTGACAGGAGCTTAACCTGTGTTTCTGCTTGCTCGGGTCCAACCGAATATTACGGTTTTATAAAAGACTCAAATACTATGATAGCTGCTAGCACTAGTATGCTGTATGATACTGTACGGTACATATATCCTACTATATGGGACCTTGACGTTTGTGCGTTTTGCGGAAAGGTATACTGTATGTGATAATCTTTTTCACTTTTCTTAATTTACTACGGCCACCATCTGCCATGTATCCGCCCCTCACCACCTTCCAAGCGTTAATATCTTCCCACCACCAACCGCTCCCATCATCCAGAGAAACGGACACGGGCAACAGTTCACCACAAAGTCATTGCTGGCCTTCCTTGATCTATCGATTTCCGATCCCTCGAATCGGGGAACACGCCCGACACTACCACCATTCTCCTTGACAGAGATTCCGTTCCTGTTTCGCCATGTCTACGGTAAACCACGGTCCCTACGTGAAAGCTATGAGAGGTATGATATATCATGTGCCATACACCGTCAGTTGGAGTCCCTGCACTGCACTGCACTGCCTTCAACCCTCCTTTTTGCCCTATCACAGGTTTTCGAAGTGCTGGATCCGTGGCCCTTGCCTACTAGCGTGCACGCTTAAACCCAAACCCAAACTCAGTTTCCCCTTCCTCCCTTCCGAGATACTATCGCCAGATTTGGGATGATGATAGGTGCACGAGCCACGCGCGATCGCGAATCGCGATTCAGATCAAAGCCAGATGTACGTGCCAGGTCTCGCGGTTCTCGGTGCCTTGGACACCGGTACGATACGATACCGGCACCGGCAGCAAACGTGAGCTATGCTGGAATAACGTGCTATGTCACGATCCAGTTCCTATATTTGTTGATATAGATGAAAATATCACAGTAGGGCCTGTAATTTTAAAGCCATGGCAGCAAGAGATTGTGGTGATGCAAAAAAAAAAAAAAATGCTCGAGCCAAAAGGTGCACAGGTACTGTGCTCAAGTAAGAGGGTGGGTGGTGTGCACCACAAGATCTTCCGTGAGGATCATCAATTTGAAGGATGTGCGCGGATCCCTGGGAAAAAAGGTTCAGTTCCGGGCCAAAGCCGGAGAAAACGGCTTGCAGCTTTTTTTTGATGGACAGACAGACAAGTTCCCGCGAACAACGGGTGAAAGTACCGGTAGTAGCGGATTCCGGGTAAGGCCAGTCACTTGTAACTACACAGGGTCATACGGGAAACATTGAGCTCGTCGTGAAGCTGACTACCGTACCCGAAGGACATGAGTACTCGAGTATGGTAGGGTAGCACAAAAAGGACATGACAGACGATACACGAGTTACTGTACAGCAATTACCGGTATCCACTCAACACAAGTACTCGAGTATATCAGAGCACAAGTAATGCACACATGGAGTACAAGCAGGGTACTCGTGTACGAGCACAGTACCCATCCATCCATCCATTCATCCTCCTCCATCTTTGACCCACATCGCCCAGAATCTGCCAATGAGACATCCGGCCATATCATACAATCATCTCACAGAAGCGGGGTCCTTTCTGTCCCCCTCCCCTGCGATCCGAAACACGATCGCTGATATTTCGCATCTATGATACCGGTAGAGCGCGGGTATTGCATAAAAAACAGAATTCTGGACCTCTGGTTGGGGAACCCTCTTTCTCCCCCTTTCAACTGTGTGATAAGTTACGTGCCATGAAGTTGACAGCAAGCAAACAAGCAGGCAGAAAAAGGAAATGTTGGGTGTGTGTGTGTGAGTGAATGGATGAGGGGTATCATACCGTAAAGGAAGAAGAAAAGAAAAAGCATTACATAACATGAGGACCCTGCGAGCTTTTTAGGGGGAGCCAATGGAAAGAAAGAAAAGGTCCTTGGCAGCCCTGGGTGAAAAGAATGAAAGGATGAGCGAAGGAGCGGGGGAAGGAGCGAATGGGAATCATGCACTTGCGTCAGTTCACACGTGTTTTCCCGTACAGTCCTTTCCAGGAAGGAAGGAAAGGGCTTCGGGCTTGTAACCCTCCATTTCCCCTCCCGGAGCTATGATATAATAAATAAATAGGGTTTGCCCCGAATTTTGAGCCTCAGGGCGGTTGCCATGTCATGGAGGAGTGCGAGATAAATTATGACGGATGTTCAAAAGTTAGTTCCTTATCAGCGATATTCTTTCCATCATGAATTATCTGGTGTTAAGTTAACCCCCCCCCGTTGTTGCTTTTTGGAGTTTGCAGTAAACGGCCTTGCCATCAACCATTTACTGCGAAGTGCAAATCGCACGATTCTGTGGAATGTCACCTCTGTGCCGGAGTAGACAAAGAAGCTGCTCTCGCTGCGCTTGACAGGTAGAACGCCTACCGATTGATGATCGACTACACTTCTCGATTGCGGTACCGCAATTACCCCAGGAATACTACAGTACTCGTACCATCTCCATTAACTTATAGGGACATCCTAAAACAGGAAACCCTTCAGCCTCATTCCTACGGCTCCCACATCATATTTGCCCCCGAGGACACCGGTACCCCCAAGTATAGTACAAGTATCCGAAGGGAACATACCGATATCATAACTTTCTTTCCTCCTCTCTTTCCTTCCTTCTCTCTTTTTCTCTTTCAAGGCTGACCAGTACCGTACTCACCGCAAAATACAATCCATCCTCCAAGCAAAGTTTCCTCACAAAAAAAGTGAGACACACAGCAAGCCACCAAGCTACCAGTTCAAAATCCTCAGCCCTGTTATATAATATCATACAATCGAAAGACACCACGAGACAACACCAGCAGAGCACCCAAAAAGGTAAAACGAAGACACCAGGCTATTGCATCCTTCATCATAAGCAATACCGGTACGGCAATCCATCCCACCGTACCCGTGCACTGGAGACTAGACATCGACTCCCCGGGGGGGAGAAAAAAGAGAGAGTCGCTGGTTTACCATCGTAATCAATTCCCCGTTCGCGGAGCCGTGCAACCGGAGATCCATTCTGGTGGGGCGGAACCCCTCGTTGCCCGTGGAACGGGGTCCACCACAGACACCGATTGCGCAACGCTCTTTGAGCCAACGTCAAAAGAACTCCGTTTCACGAATGCTCTTGCCAGGTGATCGTGCAATGCCCCTCGAACCATGTTCAACACATGAAGGCCAGTCAATCAATCAATAAATTGTGACTGCTAGCCATGTAGGAAACGCTGTGCTTAACTTACTAACCTGTCCGTATATCGGCCCTAACGGAAACATACGCATAGTTCGATTTAGAACCCAACACGTTCCACGGTAACCTCGTCACCGTTTTTACACCATAGTCTCACGACAGCTTAAGCAACCCGATGCCCACGCGCCTCAGCTCTTCACCTCGGTGACCGGTGGGGGCAGTACTTCCTCGACAAAACCTCCCCCGAACCGGACCAACTTGTTTCTTCATACCATACAGTATGGTGGTAAGATATCACCGGCATCTAGCAGCAGCTGCTACTACTACTACTACCACTACTACCCTCCCATTCTATCCCATTCT
>NW_003299101.1:446681-542170 GCF_000151645.1 Tuber melanosporum
AGATATCTACCCCCGCAACTCCAACTTAGCACGGGCTATGCCGAGAACCCCCTCCCCATGCCGGTACTACCCACCTACCCACCCAACACACGTGTGTTGGGTACGTGCACTACCGCACGTACCTCAAGACATCGTACCGCGCCTCCCCTCGTTTCACAAGGCTGCTAGAAAAGAAAAGAAAAACCCCATACCCTGCTCGAGGTTGAGATGTCATTACGATAGGAGCTGGCAAGGCTTTTGGATGGATGGGGCTTTTCGGAAACAGCCTTGCAAACCGACGTCTTTTTAGTATTTTGAAATACCCTAACGTGCCGATGGATGGGTGGAGAAAAAAATGGTGGTCGACGCACTGGCTAGCTAGCTATCCAGGAACAAATCGAGAGCAATATACACCCCTAGAAAGAAACCAAAAAAAACGTCAGAGGGATAGGAGGACGACCTCGCCACGGAAGACACATATACGCTTTACAACCTGGACCGCAATCAAGCGCAATTACCCCGTTGGGAGTTCCACAACTTCTGCCAAATGCCACGTACTTTTACAAAACACACAGATATATAATATGTTATTTATATGTAATATATATATACACCGGCCCACCAGCTGCGCCCCGTATGTATCAATCCCGATAATCAATGAGTTCTGTACGAACGGTATCGTGTGGGAACGATAACTTCGGACCCTATCCGTCCATCCATTCATACCCTCCGAAACGGCTCCATATCCGCCCATTCTCGAATGTTCCCATTCCACCACCCGAGTTTCTATTCCCGCTCACGCTGAAATTCTCCGGGGCATAGCATGGTTACTCGTTACCTGTACGAAGAACCTGAGCATAGGGGTCAAAAATTCGTATGGCGGATTGTCTGTGCATATCTGAGCGCCCATATTAAATTCAGACTCAAATATTTAGGTTCTTCTTGCCAGTAACGTGAACAGTGTGGCTATAGTGGAGTAGGAGGGGGTTATGTGATATATCATATCTTTAAGACTCTTACGCCAGGTTTCTGTTCATGGGAGTACAAGCGCTCTTCCTGTGCCGAAAAAGATAGATAGTCCGGGGATGGCCCTGGAACGGTAGAGCATAAAAGGAGGTTGCACTTGAGACAAAATCGCACAGCGTATATATGGCAATGGGTCCAAGGCTGGGAAAGTGATCGGGATACGGACCTGTTATATCCGACTAGCCAGCTAGCTAGCAATATGTCGTTTCGAAATCCCGCAAGGTGTCCAAATCACCAGTTTAGTAAACCCTCATCTTCTCGTATTCAACCCCGAATGGCCATCTCTAAGCAGAGTTAGGCAGCAACAATCCAATCCTCCTCACCAGACTGGACCATCATCCGAGTGACAACATATGACTTCACAGTCTTTTTGACAACATCCGCATCGCCCAAACATACCCCCCAGTCTTCTCCGTCTCGATCAGAATTGCCCCGAAGCACCCGAAAGTACCCGCCCTATTCCTCTCTCCTCTCCAGAAGGTTCCTCCAAAAGCACATCCGTCACGGTTGTCTCCCCCGCTACCAACCAACTCCAAAGAAGGAAGAAGCTACCTCACCACCGCCTCACAAACTCCCCATTTCGTCTCCCGCCGCCCACGAGACCCTTGACGTGCGGCTCCAGGCCCACGGTTGTGGACTCAGCGTTGGGCCCCATGACCTGCCATACAGCCAAAAGCGATTACATACGAAGGGGTGGGGGGGGGGCATGGACTTCCTGTGCGAGTTCGCTAGGAGGACCCTTTCTGGTTCTTCTTTCCCTGCCAACTCTCGTGCAGGATTGAAGTACAGTACCGGTAGATTGGCCCGTCGAATGGGACGTTATATACGGCTCTGGCATCCACCTTCCGCACTAGGGCACTAGAGGGGTGTTGTGAAGGGCATCGAGGTAGATTAGATGGCCTTCCCGGATATGGATGCATGATAAATCGAACCCATTATCAGCACTCACTCCGCTTCCAAGCACAAACCTCAGGAATAGAAGGAAAAAAGGAAAGAAAAACAAAACTTACGCACCTTCAAGTCCCCTCACAAGCACAATTCTCTTTCCGCAATGCACAAATTGACTTCGTCACCCACCACCCCCTTCATGGGAAGCTCGTATAATAAACCCTTCTATCAAACCCTAGCCTTAGCCGTAGCTTCGATAAGTATATTGAAAACCTGTCCTCCCCCTCCCCGCTTCTCGTGATGGTGCCTTATTTGTCCATAATATCATACCCCGCAGAAAGCCTGCCTAGCGGAAGGAAGGGACAAAGGAAGAAAGGTGGCCTTTTAGGTTTTCCGGGATTCCATTCGCAACGCGGGTTCGTGGGCGGGGGCCCGAATTTGGAGAGGAATTCGAAGGCCACATATACCGGTTGTGCTGATTATTTACTTACTGCTACGATGCTACGATACTAGGCTACTCACGGGTTTTTAGTTTTCGGGTTCTGGGGGAGGGGTGGTGGTTTGTGAAGATTGGTATCATAATAATAACATTATTATTATATTCATAGATTGTTTGTGTGTGGGAGGTTTGTTTATTTTATTTTTATTTAGAGGGTGTTTGTGAATTGGAGAAATGAGATAGAAGTGGACGCATATACCACAGTGCCATTACGGCAGGAGGTGAAAACTCTAAAATGTTCCCACCTTCTCCCCGATCTTTCTCAGTATCATACAACTACTACTTGACTACATCTGAATCCTCTTCAAGACCACCAGGACAACCCCGATCTCCAACTACGGGCTCCAGTTCAAATCCGATACCATCCAAGAGTTCCCCTCTGAAATATTTCACCCCCGGATTCCTCCTCCTTCTTGATCACCCTTACGAGTGCCGGTAACTTAACCGGAATGTTCCCCCCCCGGGTGACAGGGATGTATGTAGTACCAGTACAAGTACATCACAGCTGCCGGGTTGAACGCAACAAGCGGAACTCTCCTCGTCAGACCCCCCCCCCTCCGAGTGAGTCACTCACTATACACCACAAAAAAACCCATTACTTGTATCACACCTCCGTCAGGCCTCTAAACTTAATCTCCGGCATCAGGCACACACTCTCTCTCCTTGCAGGTAGGTAGGTCTATGGTAGTTTTACGGGTTAAGAGAGAGAGAGAGAGAGTTATGTCGAATACAGTGCCGGTTATTGAGATACAATACGTTCAGGGGGGCACAAATGTCAAGAAAAATGCCGGTAGCCTTCTGACTCAGAATCCTGGAGAATTACAGAGATCGAGGGGGTAGCGGATCGTCATCATAACTTACAATTCTAACCCACCAGTAAAGAAGTTGGGGAGGTGTTGGTTACTACCCTATGAAAGATGTGAATGAATGGGTAGAGAGAGAAAGAGATGGGGGATATATAGGTAGGTGGTAATGTAGGGTCCTATCCTATCCTATATAGGGCAGAGTTGTCTGAGATATATTCATCCTGAGTACTATATGATACACTACGTTCCAGTACCCCCCCTCAGTATTATAGGAATGGAGGGTAAAGAAAGTCTGGTATTCAATAGCGGAAATGGCCAAAGTATGATATGCTACCTCTAGGTTCTTTCCTTCCCTTCCGGCCAAAAATTGAGTAGTTTTTTCTTTTTTTGTCACACCCGTGCTAGCAGTCATGGTGACTAACAAGGCTAAAGGTTTTGATATTGCAAAAAAGGAATTTATGATCATACCTTTTCTACTACTACGGAAAAAAAGAAAAGAAGACATAAGATTCAATCCATTTTTTTTCCTCCCACCGCGAATGCCTCCGGTATCTTGCTCTCGAGGGCCCATTGATAGGGCCTGATTTCCCTTTTTATCAGAAAGAATTCCATGGTTTAGGAAACTTTAATATAATAATATTATATATGCTTCTTTCTATCAAATGCTCATTGTTTTTGTTGTAAAACGCCAGACTAACTATGATACTCACGAACTCTTTAGTGTCAATACCGTATAAATCACGGTACCGGCGCAGTAAAACACCCTAGCCCATCTACTCATCCAGCAGAACCCCCCCACCAAACAAAAGAAATTTCCACGAATTCAAGGTCAACCACTCTAGTAAATCTATCATACTACACAGGGGTTCTGGTAAATCCTGTGTCGGTGGTATATATTGACCGGCTGGCTGGCTGGCGGGGGTTTTATTTTATTTTATTATATATTATACTGGAACTCAACCAAGTTATGCTGGCGTATCTTGACGGGATTGGTTCTTGGTGGAGGTGGGGTGGGGTTTCGTGGGACTGTCAAGGACTTGGGCATGTTATCCCGCTTTCTTTGTAGTATGCTCTCATATAGCCCACGCAGCCAGCCAACCATCACCGAGGGGGGCCCCGGGATACATACCAGCGGAAGGGACGGGAAAAGCAAAGAAAAAATGGCAAATACAAAAACCCCATTTTCCTGGACGTATTATCATAAGGAACGTCGGACAAAATTATGGGTGAAATGATGACAAGGGATACACACAACTCCGGGTGTACGGCCACCCTGAGATAGGTGATGGGCTCATCAGTGGGAAGCTCAAAGTTGGCAGGACTGGATATCGGAATATCATATAACCTTCGGCAGGAGGAGGAGGGAAAATTGGTCTGGCGTTTTGAAAATGTTGTGTTGGTGAATTCTTATCTCCTGTTTGTTGTTTGTTATGATAGGAATCCCGGGTCTCAGGGACTGTCCCGTTTGGAATGGTCGAGCTATGTAGGTTGGAGAGTGTGCATATCTTTGGTGAACATTGTAATCATGCGTGGTGTATCATAGGTGCCAATGAGAGGAATCATGATGGATCACTCGTAATGATTCGGGTTCTCATGTGTCGGACCTTTTGGCTGGCATTGCGCCTGACCAGCACGAGGACTAGGCGAATGCTGTTTTTGTTTTCGACACTAGAGTATCCTATGGACACATGTACTCTCGTCATCTAGCTATGATATAAAACGTCTAAGTTTACGTAGCTTAATGAGCATGACCCTCCATACCTATCCCAACATCCACGTACATAAATAAGCCCACAAACACAATCCCGCAGGGTACAGTATGGCGAAAGGGCTAACCAACCCATCATTCATAAACGACCACCCCACGCTCCCCAGAAATCACCACAGCTGGCCACCCATAGCCCCCCTCCGGCTTCAATAACCTGACCTGACCAGGCGGAAATTTGGCCACGAGATCGCTACTATCGATATCGAACAAGTAGACCGCCTTCTCGTTGCTGCCGCTGCCGCCATGGCCAGTGCCAACGCCACCGCCCTCGACAGCGACCAAGCCAACCTCATGGTAGATGTCGAAGCCACCCTTCCTTCCATCGCCGTCTGGGACGCGAAACATGGACGCGGCATAACTCTTCGCGTCGGGCGCCTTGCTGTCCTGTGACATGCGTAGGTCGTATCTGGCGCAGGAGTCTACGCAGCGGATGACGAGCCCAGTCCCACTTAAACCCCCGATGTGCCGGACGCTGCCGACGTTGAGCACGATGGGCGCACAGGTCTGAGGGTTCGCACGCACGTCGAAGAGGCGGACCTTGCCGTCGCGCCCGCCTGCGAGGAAGCCAGTATGGGAGGGTGCATCCAAGGGGAGGCAGTAGACGGCGAAGATGTCGGTTCTCAGCCCTGTTACGGCCTCTCTAATGTGCGCCTGATTGTCGACTTGTCTAAATGCGACACCCTTTTCCAGGCCGTAGAATATGGTCCGCTTGTCTGGGGAGCAGGTCATTGATAGGATTGGCCGTTGGTCCAAGATGTTGGACCTCACGAAGTAGGAGCCCGCGGGACGGCGGGTACGTGGGATGAAGTCAGCCGTCTTGCTCAGGCGCTGGTGGGCAAAGGCGTTGGAGAGGGAGGACACGCTTTTGACATACAATTCTGTTAGCTATCATCACATAGCATATTGAGAGAAGGACCAGGTGAAGAAAGCCACACATAACCTCCAGATTTCTCTCCCCGTTCTCAATCACAACGGTTCCGGTCACCATCCCGGGGAGCTTGAAACCCCAGTTGCAAACGCTCGAATCGCTCTTGACCAATCGACGTTCCCCCACCTCCCCGTCTCGCTGCATCTTCTGCTCCATCTCTGACTTCCAGAACCCACGATCCTTAAACCCTTCAATACCGCCTCCAAGCCCGAGGCCCGCCGCGCCCATCTCATTAGCACAAAAGGACGTGATGCTCCCGTCATCCATCCCAACGACGAAATACACTGTTCCACCCATTCTCTCGACAAATAGATTGCTAACGCCCCGCTCAACGCTTGCGGCAGGCATAAGCTCTCCACACACCAACTGTCTCGCCATGAACTTCTTATACGCCGCTCGTCGTGACACAGGTGTACTCACGAGCAACTCGCGCTCAAGGGCCCAACGTGGATACGGAGACGTAAGTATTGAGCCCCCAGAGCGGTACCGCGACCTTGGGAGTTCCTGTTTGGCATCGGCTTCGAGCTTTTGCTTCTCTGCTTCTAGTTTGGCAATTGTGCTGGGTGTGTAAAAGCTCGAGCCACCGGAGGAAGAAGACGTGGAGGAGGAGGCTACGGCATGGTCGGAGAGAATTTTAAAGTATTTACGTTTCACCGTATCTGCGGTTCGTTAGTCAAGTTGAGCTACAATACTAGACATAAATTTGTTCGCAACAATGGGTCGGGCCATGCCATAATAAAATCCTGGTATTTTAGGAACATTTGTGTCCGACATTGTGTGCTGGTAGTTCAAGCCAAATACGAAAGAACCTTAAATGGTACCCTGATAATAGTCGGTTGCAGTGCGAAGGGACGCTGATGGTTGCTGGTATCGTGGTCGCAGTGTGAGAACTACTATACCTGCGGTGTCGAGTATGGCACAGGGCTAGCAATTCAGACCCTACGCAAAAATGTAAAGGGAAAAAGAAAAGAAGAAAAAAACTTCTTCGTATAGAACACCAGAGCTTAATTCAAGTAGCTAAAGGAAAACATGAAACCCAATTTCTACAATGCATAATACAGCTATTGACAGTCCCGTTTCTTCATACACATTAGACAAAAAAAAAAATTCCCTTCCACACTTTTCTTTTAAACTCTACAAGGAGAACCGTCAATTGTTCAGCAACAAGGCAGTGCCCCTTTAGTGTATACAAAAAAAAAAAATCAACACCAAATGAAAAGCATAGCACCAACACGCCTTCTATTATGATGACTTCTCGTGTTGGGTTGAGACACGCTGCAACGAGACAACAAAGTCCTCCAAGGACCGCTTCTTCGAGTCCTTCTTCGGGGTCTTTCCATGCATGAAGTTATCAAATGCAACAGAGTCTTGGAGGAGATCTACAATGACATTAGTAACTGATAAAAACAAGTAGGGCTATGAAAGGTACTACTCACAGTAAACACCGCCCAAGACACAGAAAATACCAAAAGAATAGATCCAAATACGGACGACGGCGACGATGCTGGTCTGTTCGCTGTTCTCAAACCAACCGAAGATGGTGAAGAGAGTAGCAATGATATCAACGAGCAAGATGGCACCAGACAATTGCCAAGAAGGAATAGAGGACCAAAAAGGACCGTTGGCGCGAGTAATGAAGATAAGCCAGTTCTCAGTGAGGGAAATCTCCAAGAACAAGACCTCATCACGATTACCAAAGTTCTGAACGATACCGCGATCATCACTTCCGCCGGCGAACATAGTGGTAAGTGCAATCCAGGTACCAATAGCAAGGACAAGACCGAGAAGGATAGACATGCCCCAGAGCTTGGGCAGGTTCCACTTGACAGGAGACTTGGAGAAGGGCGCATTGTCGTAGGCGATGGCCAAGGTAGCAATATCGGCAAAGATGGCGATAAAGACAACAAGGTTCAAGTTGAGGGACTCGTTCAAAATGGCAATCCAGAGACCCAAAAATATCTCCAAGTGGAGTGACAAGGCAATGCGGTAGACAACGTAGGCATACATTCGGTGGAAAATCTGGCGGGAAGTCTTGAGAGCATCAATGATGGCAGAGAGACCAGGAGCCAAGAAAACAATATCCGCAGCGGAACGGGCAGCATCGGAAGCACCCTCGACAGCAATACCAGTATCGGCCTTCTTAAGGGAGGGAGCATCGTTAACACCGTCACCAGTCATGGCAACCAAGTATCCACGTTGCTGGAGAATCTCGACGACATTGTACTTGTGTTGAGGGAAAACCTCGGCGAAACCATCGGCTGCCTCAACGAAATCATAGACCTCAGAACCAGGCATATCACCGCCACCGCTAAGACCAAGCCTTTCGGCATTGTAGACGTTGGTACCAAGACCGAGCTGGCGGGAAGTTTCACGAGCAATACCAACAGCATCACCAGTCAACATCTTGATGGACAAACCGAGAGTCTTGGCCTCATTAATGGTCTTGGCGGTATCGTGACGAGGAGGATCAGAGCAAGGCATAATACCGAGAATTTCCCAATGGCCTTCACCACGCTTGCGAGCAACACCGAGAGAACGGAAACCACGAGTGGCGAATTCAGCGACCTTGTTCTTGTAGTTGTTGGCAATGTCCTCGGGGACGGGGTGGTCTTCCTCAACAGTGCGGAGAACGAAGAGAGGCGCACCCTTGACACAGACAATTCGTTCACCTTGGGGAGACTGGACAATAGCGGTAACCTTCTTGGAGACAGGGTCAAAGGGGTGGAACTCAAGAACCTTGTAGTGGGAGAGGACGCCCTTAGCACGAGGGTAGAAGCGGAGAGACTTCAAGAAAGCCTTGTCGATAGCATCAAGACCCTTCTTCTTGCGGGAAGCGGCCAAGCAGGCGGTAAGCATGAGATCGTCAGCCTCGACGCCCTCGACGGTATATGGCTCGGCGAGAGAGAGTTTGTTTTTGGTGAGGGTACCAGTCTTGTCGGAGCAAAGAATTTCAACACCAGCCAAGGACTCAATAGCGCTCAACTTCTGGACGATAGCCTGCTTCTTGGCGAGATAAGCAGCACCGACAGCCATGGTCGTGGTAACGACGGCTGGAAGACCGACGGGGACACCAATGATAGTGATAGCAAGAGTGAATTCCAAGATGGTGACGATGCCATTGGATCGATAGAAGGAGGAAACCCAGACAATGAGGAGAGTGAAGATAACGAGAACCAGGAGGACAGTTCCGATACCGTTAAGGACTTCAGTGAAATGACCGGTACCAGCGGAGGCAGCATTAACCAGAGCGGCGGCGCGTCCGACGAAAGTGTTGTCACCGGTGGAAGTGACGACCATAAAGGCCTCACCACGCTTGATAGAAGAAGAAGCATAACATTGATCGCCCTTGTGCTTGTCAACAGCAAGAGATTCACCAGTGATGGCAGATTGATCGACCTGGAGGAAAGCGTCTTCCGTAACGATGCGACCGTCAGCGGGAATAATGGTTCCCTGAAATACAGCGAATCAGTACAACGGCCGCACGATAAGACTTGAGAGTGCAGTTCCAAGCCAAGGTGTAAAAAGACAAACCTCTTCGATCTGTAGGATATCGCCGGGCACGACTTGCGGTGCCTCAATCTCAAAGAGACGGCCTTCCCGGAGGACAACAGCTTTCAAAGCGAGAGTCTTTTTCAATTCATCGACAATAGAACCAGCCTGGAATTCTTGAATGAAACCAACGCAAGCGTTGAGCAACAAAAGAGCACAAATGACACCAAAATCGACCCAATCCTGGAGACCGGCAGCAAGAATGGCAGCCGCCTAAATTACAGAAAAGAAAACCAATTAGCAAAAATGTGACACAAGAGTCGGGAGGTTTGATAAGGGTGAACAAGGAAATTTGATAGGGTAAGAAAGAGAAAGAGAAAAAGAAAAGAAAGATGCAGTGTAACCAACCTCCATGACGAACTGAATCGGACCAACAAAGTACATGAGAAACTTGAGAATGAGGTTCTCCTTCTCTTCCTTCATCTGATTGAGACCATACTTTTTACGGCGCTGATCAACCTCGACGGAGGTAAGACCAGTGCGGGTGTCGGTCTGGAGGAGGTCCTCCGGCACCGGACGAGCACTAGAGCCGGGAGCGGCGTCACTCTCCTCAAACTCTTCGTCATGGCCATCAAGGGATTCAAGTTCCTGAATAAGTCCATCAATATCCTCATCGTCCTCATCATCCAGAGGAATTCCCTCGATTCCAGGCTTCTCATCAATCGGCTGCTTCTCAGAGTCGAATTGAGCAGAGGGAAAGTCGGTACGGATGTGATGATCGCCCGAAGGCGTGTGTTCAGCCACGGTATTCGACATGGTGAAATATCAATGCGACGAAAGGTTGTTTGTTCGATCAATTGCTGACGGATGGATGGGAAGAAAGGTGTTGTTCTTATAACAGTGGAGGGTGTATTGGTGGTGGTGGTGAGGGAGAGATGAGAGGGGCGAAGAGTTAAGAGGGGAGAGAGTGAGGGAGGGAGGGTAATTGGGGTGAAAGGTTTGAGGGGAGAGGTGGTCGAGATAAATTGCGATCTATTCTTTTTTCGTCTCGATTGGAGCACCAAATGCTGGTAGAATCAACCCGTCGGAAGCGACACACAACACCGAATTGCGTGAAGCCGTGGAGGAGACACCCGAGGAATTGCCCACACGCACCGTCTCCGCGATTGCCTGGAAAAGATTTTGAGGATCTTTCGGGGCTGGTCGAATCACGCAGAAAGCGGTGAGAAGGAGAAAAAAAGAGAGAACGGGGGAGAAGGAGGAGAGTTATATAAAAACCAAGCCGAGGCGGTTTTGGCCCGAAAAAAACGATAGCCTAGTGCCTCCGGGCTTGGAATTGAGATGGAACAGCCTTAGGCCAAGGAAGGGGTGGGCAAGGGTGTAAGCTTTAGTTTTTGGTGAGATGAGTGTGAGGGGAGGGAGGGAAGGTGTGAATACTGGGTGGGTGGGGTGCATGGATTCGATGGGAACGATCAAAGCTGCTAGGCTAGAGGCGAAAGAACAGAAAGAAGAAAAAATGGGTTTAGAAAAAGGAAAAAAAGGATCAAAAAATCGCTGCTGCGTGCGTTTTCCTTTCCGTTGTCCACTGGTGCCCAATATTTGCGTAACTTACGAGTATTTTTTTTTTTTTTTTCTCTCACACCCGCCAAGTTATTGTATTCTTTTTTTTTTCTTCCCCACGCCGGAAACGATGGAAACAGGCACAGTACGAGTATGATACTGCAGGAGGAACCCAATGAGAGAAGAAAGACATGCCCTCACCGACACGATAACCATCCAATCCCCTCCCCCTCTACCTCCAGTAAAAATTTGAACCTATGATACAAAATTGCTCTAAGCGATGATGACAGTTGAAGCCACACAGGAGGGGAGAAAAAGATGGCGAAAAAACCCCATGTGGCTAACTCAAAACAGTAATAAATAATTGAATCCACCCAACCTCCACCATTATGAGCGAGTATTGTCAAAGGATTAGAATAGTGAATTACCTTACAGTACCTCTGGAGTAACAATAGTCTCTCCCCCCCTTCAGAGGGAGAGTAAAAAAAAAAAAATTCAGCGTTCCCGTCCAAACAACGGCACAGACTTCCCCAATGAGCATCGGTATGATATATTAACAAACACTACTTGTAACCTCCAAAAAAAAAAAAAAAAAAAAATCGCTACATCAACCGTTATCATCAACCAGTCCCCGTCCGGTCATAATAGTGTTCTATAACGAAGAGGGGGGAAGAGGAAAAAAAAAAAAGCTCAAGAGCAAAAAGTGCCAGAACTTCCACAAATTGAGCCAGAATGCGAGGGAGGGATGGAGGGATGAAGGCTACCACAAGTCACGAGTTTATCATACTCGAGTACTCGTAGTCGTCCACCGTGAAAAGTTTCCCATTGCACTGCGACATAGACATGGCAGTCTATTGCGAGAATGAGCACAAAGCGACAGCTAGACTACAAATGCACTCCCCCCCATCCTTCCTGCCAAACCAGACTGGGCCAAATCATCTCGACAAAGTCAGCAACAACAAGGGCGCTACTATCGTGGAGTACGGTACCGGGCACTTTACTCGTACTACTTGTACCTGTACGAATACTCGAGTACGCCATACAAACAGCGAATATGATAGCGGTATCGTGCAGTAAACAACGCACAGCCAAAAAGGTACAGTACAGTACCGCAAGAACAGACCTCTCCCCGTTCCGTTCATTGGCATGTACGGTACTCTACCGTACCTAATGCAGTATCATCATACCAACGGGGTCCGCCTTCTACCAGCACACCTCCCCCCCCACTCCAAATCTCAAATCCAAATGCACGCAAGATCTACTCTACACTAGTGTATCCTCCCCCCACTCCATCGCCACAAGCCCTTAACCAGGACCGAACGATGCGGGCAGAATAATTGAACCCTGCAAAGTATGGTACGTACTGGCAGACTACTCGTAGAATCTACCCTGAGTGCCAGGCAGACTCCGTGCACTAGTCCCAATGCAGCACGAGAATTACCTCTTTTGGAAATATATATTTGCGAATTGCTCTGCCCTGGTGCTCCACCCAAATTCACCCCAATTTTTAAGAGCTACTTGAGTATCGCGCAAAGATCCGCCCCCCTGCGGACCGAAACCAGCCCTGTAAATGCGTTCCCTACATGATTTGGGACCCTTATGTGCAAGGAGCAAGTAAAGGTGAAATAATGGCACGCGATGATAGTTATTTGTCGAAAATTTGGTCGTGTTCAAGGTGCGGGCACAATGACACAATGCCCCCATACCAAGAACATAACCGGTACCGGTACAATTGCCGTTACCAACAATTCCACACACACACCCCCGTCCGAAAAAGCGGGTAAAAAAACGAGCACTATCCAAACACGATGGATGATGGCCGCTCTCAACTTACCCTTTTTGTACTCAAGTAAGTACTTGTAATTTTTCCTTGAGTGCCAGTCAGCTAAACCTCCGTCGGGAACGAGCAAAAAAAAAAAAAAAATTCCCTCTCGAATTACGACCCACGGTTTTACAAGTATCGAAGCTGATTTCGTGTGGGGGTTGGGATAAGTGAGTCGGTAGTTGACTGTAAGGCTTGCAAGTTAGTTGACACGAGTGACATGACAAACATGCCATAACTCGCACGGTATGATTGATATGATAGCATACAATCACAAGTTACAATACAAGATGAACTCCTTCCATCTTGCTTTTTTACGCCTCACTCCGGGGGGTGAGGGTGTTTTGTTTCAATATTTCGTTTTCCTTTTTTTCTTTTTCCTTGGCTTGCCCCAGGTTTCATTTTTCACCTTTTCCATTCGTAGGCGTGCGGGCCAGTGGGCCAGTTGGAACAGGGAGGGAAGAGGCATAATAATGATGAAGTGGGAAGGAAGGGGACGTGAACATAACGTGCTCGTGCGGTTTCGCGTCTTGTGGTGTGCCAACCGTACAATTACTTGCACTCGTACTGTACTGTGTGATGCGTGCGACCGTGGCGGTCACGGTGCTCGAGGGCGAGTGGATATCATAGTGGGCGAGACTGTTGACGTGTGGACGCCTATCGTACCTGGTTATCATACCTACCGGTACAATACGACTCAACCTGGTCTGGTCCTTCCAGGTACAAGTAAGAGCACGAGCAAGCGGGATGAGATGAAAGGAATCAATCCCATTGCCGTGTAATAAGTAACAGCGAGCAACAACAGCAGCAGCAACAATAAATAAATAACAAGACTCCGGTATCATAATATTATCATCAAGGGTCCCCTCCCGACACACTGAAAACAGAGGATCGAGCGAGCGGGAACTCCATCCCTCAATTGATCGAAGCCCTTCGGACACTTTCCAATAAGGTAGAGGATTGAAATTTGAAAACAATTGCGATTACAGTTGTTTCACTCAGGATGGGGATGTAATGATGGTCCACCCTGACTGACCGACCGACTGGCGTGCCCGATCAAGCGTGCTTTGTCCGTCTCCACATCCACCCGTACTCCCCATCAGAGCGCACTTCCCAAAGAGTACTCGTACTTGTACCTCTTTCTCTATTGAGTCGTTCTGTCCTTCGAGGCAACCAAAGACCGCAAGCGAGCCTCCCATCCATCTCATCTCATCCCATCCCATCCCATCCCATCCATCTCCACCCCAAGTAGACTAACCCAAACCCAAGGCCAAGGCCAAAACCAAAACCAAGTGGTACTCGAGTACGGTAGTCGTGACCTGAGCCCGCTGGTCAAATCGAATTCCTCCGTGGCGCCAGGTGCGAGCATTGCAGAAAACGGTATCTTGGGTGCCAAGGTTAGCTACGTGCGGCATTCTTATGTCTTGGAAACAACGGGACTGCGGTTGTGCTCGGGTATGGGTATCTCGGGTGCGGTACAGTACTCGTAACACAAATCCCCAGCGTGTTGCTCGAGCAATAGCCACTTCTCCTTGCGGAAGTGAACCCGACTTTTGTCAACCCCCCAGCGTGCACAGTACTTGCGCGAAAAGAAAAAAAGGAATCAATGCCAATGCCAAAGTCCGGATGCTTTATATGGCCAAGCAGCTACAAGTACCGTACGAGTACTAGTACAGTAAATCCCGACAGGTCTGCGATCCGAACGGAATACGGTATGACAGCCAAAAAACCCTATAGACTAATACTCGGCTTATACTCCACCAAAGCCGAAATACTATCATCACATACCCGCCGCGGCGCGCTCAGCGAACTTCCACTCCCTCCCCCTCTTCCCTTCGCGGTAAAGTATGATACGGTCCTGGATGGGCGCGATTGGAACCTGTTGGTGACGAACAAGGGTATCACAACAGGTACAGTATTTGGCAAAGCAAAAGAGCGGACCTGTCAAGACAGGGTAACAATGCAATACCTGTTACTGATTCCTGTTCGTCACCTGCTGGCTGAAGGCTATAGACTAATTCCCAATAATGCCGCAGCAAAATAGGACAAGCCAGGGGCGCTTAGGATGGTAGAGTTACAGGAAGCTTATCAAAGATCGGGGGGGGGGTTGGGTTCGCCTCGCAATGTATCAGGATATCCCGCAACGCAGGGAAAAAGAGGGATGGCTTAGGCAGGGTAAGTATGGTAGGGGGAATGTGAAAAAAGAGGGATTTTGCTGCTACCAGTATCATACAGTATGATACTCGAGTAGCCAGACGGAGCCCCGGTGCGGCAGTTCCCCTAGCCTAGAGGTTGGAGTTAGTTAGTGCCTTAGTAAGTGGGCATTGTTTCGCATGATAACATGGAAAGTATCATCATCGTCATCATCGTCGTCGAAGCCTTTCAGCACAGTCCCAGCATCTCCACTCTAGAAGAACAATCCGGCTCGACCGGCACCTTCCTAATGCACTGTATTTACGAGTACCGTTCTGTGCTCGTACACCATTATCATGTGCGCAGCCCAACCCACCCAGCCAACCAAACCAAACCAAGCTAGCCAAAGATACGATAAGCGACAAAAGCAAACGGAATAACTCCCAGCAGCCGGAACATTTCTCCAATTCTCACCTTTTTTCTCTTCATTTTCTTTTTTTATTATTGTACCCTCTCTCTTTTCCCCTCCCAGTTCTTTTCTTTTCTTTTTTCCCATTTTGCCTCTTCCATTTACGTTGTATTGCACTCTCCAGGCGCGGGCGTGCCGCTGCCGATTCTTCCAGACCAGACCGCGGCACGCACGGCGTGTTTTTGGGATCCGTTCTTTTTTTTTTTTTTGCCTCTCGCGGGGACAGCGCAGAAGAGAGGGAATTCGGCGGTGGAGAGGGCTGGTTAAATATGGCAACTGGTTAAGCACGATACTTCGATGGCGATTGCCAATATGGTACTGTAACCCGGATTATTAACCAGAGAGTTCCGTTTTATGCTATCATTTCATTGTCGCTATTCTGAACCAGGCTTAATTGCTAGTCTAATTCAGTGCATAGAATACCTAGTTCTAGTTGTAAACAGGCAGGCAGGAATTTGGGCTCTGCCAACTAGAGATGTTTCCTAGAAAGTATAACCCCATTTCACCCTACTCCGTCCAGTATTCCGGACAGAAGGAAGGCACAAAGGAACAAAAGGAAGAGTTGAAGCGCCAACCCATCCCAAGTATTCGAGGTACTGTACAGTACTCGTACAGTGCTCGAGCAGATTCCGGAACCAGATCGGGCCCTGACTCGCCGCCAATCAACCAACCAACCAACCAACCAACCAGAACACAGCACAGCACAAAAACCGGCGGTCAGTAACAAGCACAAGTACTCGGTACGAGTACAGTACCCACATAAAGTACTGTACCGTAGGTGGGCGGACAACTAGGTCAACCTGCAAAAGAATTCCCTGTCTCGTACAGCATAGTGCAAGCACAAAAGCATCGCCGGGTACCCGTACCCATTCCCTCTCGTGGGAAATTATCGGGTGGGTAGCACTGAGCCCACGAGATCAAACCCCGCCTCCTCTACTTGCACGAGTACTGTACAAGTACAGTACTCGAGTACGCTATCATCCCATATTCTCTCATATGGTAGCCTCAGGGTCTACCATACTTACCGGTACCCTGTCTGACCTCCCACCCGACTCAACTGAACTGTGCTCGTGCTCTGTAAGTACCGGTTTGGTAGGTAGACATGGTATCATATGCGGGATTATTGACAGCGGGGGAGGGGAAAGAGCGCTTCTTCCCTCTCTAAATTATCTCCCCTATGCATAATCATCAGAGGGGGGAAACAAAAGAAGAAAAGAAACACCTTCTAGAACATCCGCATACCATATCTCGGGGTAGACCTTTCAATGCTTGCTGCTCTTGGCGACAGGCCTTCCGCAATCCATCGCGGGAGACGCACTGTGGAAATGTGAAACCTTTGCACAGGATTACCAAGCCCCCGCCCTTCATGAACTGTGGAGAAGAGTACGACAATAAAGTTAGGAAAAAATAAAAATAAATGTGGTGGGTTGTTATCTTGGGTGTTTTTGGCAGTCGGGGGGGGGGACTTCTGTGTGCCGGTACGTCTGTTGCCGTTTAAGAGTGTCATGTATGTTTTTGGGAGGTTCGTTGCACTAGGTGTCCCATGGCCCATGGGAATTGTTAAGAGGAAATTTAGGGGAATATCGGCAGGCTCTGAGGAATTTTTCTTTTTTTTTTCTTTTTCGATTTCTTTATGCTATTTGAGGGATAAAACAGGTGAAAATGATAAATGGGTATTTATTAGCATTTGCATCAGATTCTTGCATAAGGTACAGTACCATATTTGAAGACGAGACAAGGTGTTTTTTTTTTTTCGCCGGGTGGCTGTGTAACGGTAGTCGTGTTTTCAGATACCTATTGCCAGATTCTGTTTTCCATAGCAATTGAAAAAGATTTTTTTCAAATCTCGACAAGACGGAACGGGGCGCGAGTGCAAGTGCACTCCTGTAAATGAAAAAAGTAAAATAAAAAAAATAGTAAAAAAAAACTCATTCTCACCCATTCCCACCGCGGCTAAGGTAACCTACTCGAGTACTCGAGTATTGTACTCGTACAGGTACGATAGCTGGCTAACGAGCAAGCACCGGAATGCGCCGACATTCCCAAATTCCCTTTCCCCACGCAACGGCAGGTATTATTATAACGTCATAACGGCCCAACGGGGAAGGCATACCTTGGCGCTTGGAGATTCTGGTTTTGACGGAGAAAAAGAAAAAAGAGTCGGAGATGAGGGGGATTTGCCATTTTTGCCTGGTTTGTTCACGGCGGAACTGAGCGGGTGACGAATGGGGTACCGGTACGCTCCCGTACTTGGTCAGCAAAGAAGGAAATCGTCAAAGTAGGGTAACAAAAATTACCTATGATACTGATCCCTGTTGGCCGCCCTCCCATTTTCGCCGTGGGTATGATATCTCTACCATGGTATCATAAATGACTTCAGTAATGGGCTTGCCCTTGACATTCCCCTGCTCCTACCTGCCCAAATTTTGGCCTGCTTCTAAACCCCAGTATCTCCCCATGGGAAACTGAGATATTCCTATTTCTCTCTATTAATGTGTAGAGAGAGTCACCATATCACCTACCGGTAACAGAGCCGTAATTCTCGCCGAGGCGGTTGAGGTTGAGCAATATTTTCTTGGCAAAAAGTAATAGAGTATCATACTGGTACGGTATCATACTGTACCCCGGCTGCTGTAATCGTACAGATCTCTTACCATATGAACTCGCTCTGATGAGACGAGAGAAGAGGGATTTGCTTTGCTCCAGGCTAGGTGGCAAGACCCGCCACCACTTCTCTACCGTCCAAGAGAAAGAGCCTTTTGCGCAACGAGTACGAAGGGTGGCTTGCAAGGACATCTCAACCGAAACGGGCTTCAAGTTTTTCAGGTACCCGTATGAATAAACGATTGGAAGGCCAGGCACCACTCGACCCTCCCCGGTCAGCCCTTCGAAGTCCAATCACGCAAAGGCTCCAAGAATGATACCTGGCCATGCTGCCGGTACTCGCTGGTTTAGTTGCGATGGGGACACCTTGGCGCCAAGATGCCTTTGATATTTTGCGGGCTTGGGCTCCGTATCATCTCGATGCGGCACTCTATCCAGACTCATGATATTACACTTTAATTCATAATATTACTGTGCATCTACTCCGCTCTACAAACCCTAATTCTATAGTATATACCGGCACCAGGTCTTCGGCCATACCTCCTCCCAAGACCGGATTATTTCCCACACCCGACCCCGCATCGGGACCTCCCCTCATCGTGCGCCTACCGTGCGGTATCATATCATAATGTAAAGGATAAGCCTCATCACGCCAGTTCAGATCTGGGATGTGTACTACGGTTCGAAGGGGTTCGTCGTAGCACGTGGTGAGACCTCTCGGTCCACCACGTAATTTCACAGTTGGTTTATGATGGCAAGATCAATTAACAAGAGATTAGTGCTGCAAAGAGAAAGCGTGGGGTGTCGGTGTCATAGCTTGAAATTTTTTCAACACTAGTGTTTGCACCTTTCTCGTTCTATCAAGCTCATCCTCTCTCTCTAAACCACCAAACAAGCTTGCAAAACCACCTCCAAAGCAGGTACGGTACCACTGCATCAGTTTATTTTTTTCCAGTTGGCGGCTCACAAACTGCTCGAGTACGAATCTCCTGTTTGAGCTGTGCTGCGGCGTGGCGGGCCCCCTACATACACCCTCTCGAACACCATCCAATCCAATGTTTCAGAGAAACAGAGCCAGACCAGACCGAACCCGTCTTGCATGCACATTGCGCTAGCTGGCTAGCTAGGGAATTCGATTGCCTCTCCACATTGCTCAAATTAGAGTCTTGGGTGGGGCAGCAATCGCCCCCAATTTGCCTCTAGGCTGACGGTAAGTCTCCCGGCTCTTGACCACCGTACAGGCACTCGAGCACCGTGTTTGCTAGACTACACTTTACTGCCGGTATGGTTTGCTACAATTTGCCAAGAGGTAAAACCAAAAGTGGCGGTTTTTCCGTCCAAGATTTATCATACCGGGGTTCATGGATCGGCACCAAGAAAGAATTGGCACCCTTTCCATCATAGTTGCCAGTATTAGGTTACAGGCCGAGTGTCTCCGCGCTAAGAATTGGCACCTTGTTGGAATGGTTATCATACTATACTCGAGTATACTACCGGTGTGGGCCCATATAAAGGGCGACCGGGTGCCAATTCTTGGCTCGGAGGTGGGTTCTCATGTGTCCGCGCCAAGAATTGGTACCTTGTTTGAATGGCCATCATATGATACTACCGGTGCGGGCCCATAGAAAAGGTACCCGGGTGCCAATGCTTGGCTCGGAGACGCGAGCACAATAGGAGAGGAGGGGAGGCAATTTATATGAGGACTGTAGGGCTTGGCTTTCTTCTATTGATGGTTTTCAGGGGTAAGTAAACTATGTGTTACTAGCCAATTATATATCTCCGCCTTTCTGACAGCATAATTGAGTGCCAAGGTAACTAGAAATAAAGTACCGGTTCATGCGCTGTGGCGGATCCTTACAGACGCCAAAAAAAAGTCCTAATATTTATTAATGAAACCGCAAGACCTACAGTAGTGACCTTTTACCGGGGGTAGATACTGGCATGATGCCCGCGTTGATCCTCTTTGCCCCCGGGCCAAGAATTGGCACCCGCCCGCCCGTTCTATGGGCCAGTTGGTACCGGCAATTTATTCCGGAAAGGGGGCCGATTCTTGATTCTTGGCGCGGAGGGAGACGGGGCGTAGAGTGTCAGAAATGGTTGTTTTCCAACAACTTGCTGAAACATTTCAAGTTGATATTCCGATAGATGTCCGTTATATGGAACCCTGTAGACTATATAACTTGTTTCTCACGAGTTTCACAAATATTCGGACAGCCTTACCACCAAAACACATCACCTTGGCGCCAAGTTTTTTTCTTTCGTTTTTTTTCCCCTATGATATTGTTGAAACTCGCTGATGGGACGTCCTCTTCAACGGGTTTACATCACTCGAGTAGTCTAGATCTTTGGCGCCGGCATACCGATGTTCAAGGGAGATTTGTGTAAAGTTGTTCCATCCTTCACAGGAAGATACCAGTCACCACACTTTCAAGACCCCCCCCCCTCCAGAATACCCAATCAACCAGTGGATTCTTTTTCACACACACAAACAAAGGGACGGAATTCGTTATCACGTTTATTATCACAATCACTCAATTGTCACCACCCCACCACGAACGCTCCCGTAACAGGGTGATATTCGCAATAGTTAAAATTTAGTCTAGAGCCCAAGCAGTGAGGAGAGAGAGGAGAGTGGTCGAAATGACAGGACTCCCCATCGTTTTTTTGTCCGGCGATATGTTCAACGTTACTGCTACCAGCATCTGCTAGCTAGCTGGCTGGCTGGCTGGTTAGTTCGGGCCTGTCTTTATCTTGGCAAGTAGACATGTCGACTTTTTGTTAGTTTGTTTGCACCCTGGATGGGGGATGAATTTGGCTGGTCTATCGTACGGTGTTTTGTGTTGTGGTGGGATTGGATTGGATTGCACTGCGGTGGGAATACCGGTATGATACCGTGCTTTGCCTAGTCTATTGGTGGGGGGGTATAATAAGTTATGGGAATTGAATGTTTGCTGTTTTGTTGATATCACTCGCTCGCCAGCGTCATTCGCACTGTAGCCGTCATAGTGTCGTTTATCCGTTCGACTCGGCTGGACTCGACTGGATTCTCATTCGGCGCTTCTTCCGTTTCAATTCCCCCTTGCTTACTTGCTTACGTCCACCAACAACAATCGCCAGAAATGAAAAAGGAACAGAGAGAAGGAGAAGATAGAAAAAATTGTAGCAGTAGCAAAAAATATCAGGAGAGAAGGAACAGGCAGAGGAAAGGGGAGAGTAATAATAGCAGTAGAAGAAGGAGAAGAAGAAGAAAAGTACTAGAAAAGCTAAAACTAAAATCAAGCTCAAGGTCAAGTTAAGTTTGTGCTCTCCGGCCGGAAAAACCATATACCATTACCCTCCCCTCCGGCCCGCCTCAGCCAACCAACCGCAATATCACAAGCTGTTTTTTTTTTTTTTTGTTTCTGTCTGCCTTTCATTCATTTTTTCTTAAAAAAAAGAAAAAAGAATTGCTTCAAACCCGGTTCGCCCGATCACCCAACTACCTCTGGTTGGGAAAGCCGGGATACTGATACCCGGGAGGCATATTTGGCGGCATCATTCCCATAGGGAACGGAAGACCCGTGCCGAAGCCTGGGGTTGGAGGTGCCACGCCGATATTGCTGTCGCGACCGGTACGATCGTGAAGTTCGCTATAATCGTTGCGCTTAGTACGGGGAGGGTCGCGCTGGGTGGTGTTGCCGCCACTGGCATTACCGGTGCTACTAGTGTTGTCGTGTGAGGAGCGAGGTCCTTTGGCTCCGCCAGAGTCGGTGGGGAAGCGTTTGGATATAGCTGTGTGCGCCCACTTCTGTGAGCCATGGTTTTTTCTTTTCTCTTTCTCTTTTTTGCTACAGGTTATAGCCATGACTACTCGGGGGCGGTAGTTACCTTTCGAGGACACACCTTGACCTATTTCAATGTCGGGTTCTTCCACACACATTCCCCCTTCGAGAGGTCGGCCTCCGGTGCCCCCATATTCTGCTGAAACCATCCATCTCTGATCTGCGTCAGTTAGACGGTCTATCGGGATGACACTGATACCCGTCTGGTAATCGCTGCAGTCACGGGGACCGTAGCCGACACCCCATCTGGTCTGTGGAAGGAAACAGCAGTCAGCCTTGAGTCATTTCTCACATTGGTGAAGAAAAGGAGAGGCAATTAAAGTAACTCACCCTTATGGTCATGTTATCGGCTCTGTATGTCTCCATTCCTTGACGGGCCTTGACAGCGTCCTGGCGGGTAAGCATCTTGATAAAGGCGTGCCGTTTCTCCTGATTGACTATACAGGACTGGACGTATCCATGTTTCTCAAAGAGTTTTCGGAGCTCGTCGTCGGTAATGCTACTCAACATTAGTTCGATTTATGCACATAATACGGAATAACTGTTTTTATTTTTTTCTCAACTTACGTTACACCACCCACAAACAAGGTTCTGCTAAGCACTGTAGCGATATATTAGCAAATAGGAAGTAGATAAAAAATGGAACTTCCAATAAGCGAGAAAGGAATATTCCTCAGTATTGGCCTACCTTTGATATTATTCGGCCCGATTGTGGGGTCAAACTCGACATGCTTAGGAAACTTAGGTAACGCAGTAGGAGTGACATTACGCTCGGCTTGGCCCTTGCCATTGGAAAATCGGGGCGGGGTTCTGCTACGATCCCTGCGGCTGCGGGGGGATCCTCCTCTACGCCCGAATCCCCCACCACGGCCTCTGCCACCACGACTACGCTCACCATCACGGCCACGAGAATCGTTGCCTTCATATTCACCATATACTGGACTGCGGCGCCTGAAAGCTGGTGGTGAGCGACCACCGCTAGCACCACCACCACTACCACCACTACCACCGCCACCGCCACCGCCACCGCCGCCACGATCAAATCTGTTTGGCGATCTAGAGCGAGACCTTCCCCGTCTTGCATCTCTACCATAGCGTGGCGGGGAACGGGACGGGGGAGAATAATGTTCACGGTTCCTCTGGCCTCTACCATATCCGTCATCACCACTTCTAGAAGAATCTTGTTGGTTTTGTCCTTGGGCAGCATTCATAATTTGTGTCCATGCTGGCAAAACAGCACCTAGGTCGGCGCCGGGGCCGCCTTGTCCAGAAGCTAAATTTCCAAATGACTGGGTCAGCTGTGGGAGGTTCATACCGCCGTGTTGGAGAAGCAACTGTAAAAGCGCCATCTGTTCTATTCCCGCAGGTGCAGTGCCTTGTTGAGGGATAGGTGGTGGGAGAGGGGGCTGCGGGGGAAAAGTAGGAAACTGCCCCTGGCCGGGCTGCCCCAAGAACATCCCACCCAATTGATTTCCCATCATCGGAATAGCAGCATTTGGGTTTTGATTAGGGGGAGTGGAAGTATACGGCATTTGAGCCATGGGGAGTTGAGCCTGTTGAGGCTGCGATACAACAAGCGAACTTGCGCTTTGGGATAGATTGGGCATCCCACTGGGCTGCTGTTGAGGGGTCGGCGCGCTATACTGTGGGACCGGGGCCGGTGTCTGTTGCTGAGAAGGGGCCTGTGGTGGCATGGCAGTCTTATTCTGCTTGGCCATTTGAGCCAGAGCCTGCAATATACCAGCCGTAGTCGTTGCATTTTGCGACTGCGTATTTGGGATCGCGGATTGTGGGTTCTGGTGAGCCTGTGGTGGTTGGTACACGGGGAGATTCTGTATCTGACCGGCAAGGGACTGCAGATGAGGTGGTGGTGAGCCAGTAGGAGTTGTCGAGCGAGCATCTACAAATAACCCGGGGAAGGAAACCATCAATTTCATACGAACTTCTTCCGAGAGAGATACTAAAAATGGCCAGGGGCCGGCTGTTGGGGGAAATAAGAGCTTACTCGGGACAATTGACATGGGACTCGCAGCGATCCTCTGCTTTATATCGGCCAAAACCTCGGGAGGGAACGTGGAACTGCGTTCCCAAATCGTCACCAGTTTATCTATTTTATCCTAGAACACACAAAATCTCTATGTAAGTCGGATGCCTCTACACTTATGCAAGCAGGCGCTGTGTGTTTCAAAGCGGTGAAAGGAGAAAGCAATGATAATAATAGTGTGGAATGGGGGGTATTTTATCCGCGTTGTCAAGAATTGATTGATACAACGGCTCGACGGCCAAGGGGGTAGGTAGAGAGGATAATGATGGATTGTTATTTCATCCAGCTGAGGACTACTTTTGGAATGATGCTCTTCTTTCATACTTCAAATTCTTCGTTGGAAGATAGCGTACCTTATTTTCTTCTGGAGGAGCATTTTGAAGAATGTCATTCATTAACGCGGGCAACAAATTGGTGATTCTATGCACCCCGGCGCCAAATGTACCATCAGGTGCAGCATGAGATACTGGCTCATGCAGCCTCTTTGCCTGTTCAAGATACTTCCGGGCGATAGAGTCTACGACGTAGAGAGGACCTAGTTTATGTGTTCCAGGACACTTCTTAAAGTGCGTGTAGACTTTTTGAATGATGACAGATTCAGACTAGAGAGATATGATAACGAACGTCAGCAACCGAATATTCGCCTCTACAATGCAATCTACTTTTTTTCTTTTGTGAGAGATGTGATGATCTGCCGTTAAAAACAATAGGAAAAAGTACCTGGACATTTCTTAAGCTTAGTTCTGTGATTTGATTGATTTTCGTACCCGATACACCGGGCGCCTTTGTAGCCTGCATGGCTTGGAGAGCATTCTCCAGCTCAGTCACCACTGCAGACATTATGGATTCGACGATCTTGGAACTTTCGTATGTAGATTACTCGTAAAGGGGAAGAAATGAGGAAAGGGATGAACGTGTAAAGGGAAAGGGAGAGCAAAGGTCCCCAGGGACTCAGCAACGTCGACGATAGATGACGCGTACGAATTTTTTTTTTTTTTTTTTTTAACGAGAGCCTCAAAAAAAAAAAAAAGGTGTCGCGCGACTAATTTCCTTTGAAAATTTCCCTTTGCTTTAGGTTTGTTTGTCTCTCTCTCTCTCTCTCCTTGATATCCTGTACTGTACGTGTATTGTGTGCAACTCTCTCTCCTTGATTCTCCCTCTACTCGATAAAAGCTCCGTCTAGAAAACCGGTAGGAGGGGTGTACGGTAGATTACTGTGCGCACAAAGCAGACAATGGCCGGCAGAAGGATGTTATATTTTAAGCGGGAGTCGCGTCAGACTTTTTCCTATTGCTTATTTACCAGGAGGATAGGAAAGTCAAAGTATCAAATCCACAAGTTAGGAAAAGGATGAAAAAGGTCGAGGATGAAGATGAAGATGAAGATGATGGGTGGATGTAGTGTGTGGTAAGGGTGTGTGTGTGTGGTGAGGGTGTAAGGTCAAGAGTCGAACGGAAAAGGAGTGGCGCGAGGAATGGGTCCTTCTTCTCGGGAAAATGAAAGAGAGGGACAGATCAGGAGATGAGACTTGAGGTGACCTGAGGTGAATGACGGTAGGCAGTGGTAATAGTATGGAGGGAAGTACTTGTATGATAGGGGGCAGAAAGGGAGAGAGTGGCCGCTCCGCTTGTTGCTGCGGGGGGTTGCGACGCGGGTGGATGGTTGGAAGATGCAGGAAGAGAGGAAAGTTCGGGTGAGGGGGGCACGATATTCCAGAAAGTCCCGTGAGATAGCCTACAGGGTTTGTCAGGCTGTTATGATTGGTGTATGGCTTAGTCAGGATAACAGCTAGGCGCGAATAACATTTGACAGAAGGGGGGGAAAACAAGCCCAAGACTTTGGGAATGAGGAAAATTGTTCATCTCTTTTGCTTCTTCCTCCTCCTCTTCTCCTTCCTCACTCTTGTTCCCTCTCGCGGGGTCCCCACCTTGGATTGACACGAACTGGGCTCAGTGACAGACAATTGGCCGGCTCCATGAACCCCTAATTTTGTCTCCGATAGCGTACCGTGCTAACATTGGGGTTTGTGCCGTACTCGAGTACCCACGCCTTTCGTTTGCTGGACGGTTCAGAGGCCCGATGTGCGCTGAACACCTAATTTCTCAAGGGAGGACCAACAAGAGCCTTCCATTTGACCGCGTCTTTAGTCTATCATACCATTCTCCATACAGATACGGTAGTCTAGCGTACCAGTATCCAATGTAACAAAAATTGTAGTGCATACTTGAGCACGAGTACAGTACAAGTGACACGAAATACGGGCACCAATCCCGTCACAGGTCTACAAGTAGATGTACGAGTACTCGAGTACCACAAGTAGTACTGTGGGTTCAACAGAAGGAAACACCTCACCCCCCTTGCTGACAAAAAAACAAACAAACCACAGCGCCAAGTACGCCCTACGATACCGCAAACTTCTTCCGTGGGAAAAATGAACCAGATCGAAAACAAGACCAGGAATGTTAACTTACATGTATCTAGGCCAAGCAGAGGGGCTTTCTTGGCCTCGGTTTAGCTGTCAAAAGGTTACCTATCTATCCCTATAGGAATAACAACTCCGTAGCGATACTTCTCTGCGTCCTGGGAAAAACAATCATCTCCAGGTGAGCTATGATACCCGAGTATTTCCCACTCGCGCGACATCTGAAAAGAAAAAAGAAAAAAAGATAAAAAAAAGATAGAAACATACCCCCTAAGCCCTGATGTACGAGTACCCTGCGATAACGTACCGTCGGACCATACGAGTATGATACTGTTCATCACCACCAACCGTGAAACATACATCCAAAATACAAGTACAAGTACAGTATTATTCGAGTGCTCGAGTACAGTAGCCCACTGGAGTCACCGCTACCATATCCCCACCCCGCCGAAACGGTCCCAATCTACTTCACTCATTCCCTCCCCTTTCTCGCAATACCGGTAGAACTCTCCCACTCCCCTCACGCCTTCCCCGCTACAGCGCAGCTCATGATATCTTCCTGTCGTCAGTCTCTTCTACCGGTATGGGACATGACGTCAATAACCCACCTTCTCGCGCAAACCGAGTGACCGATAGTGAACACGAGCACAGACCAGCAAGTAACTAGTCAACCGACCAACCACGCACAATAACTGTACTCGAGTACCGGTATTTTCTCTAGCTTCCTCTTTCCCTGATTACTCGTGCAGCACGGCATAACGCTGGCAACTACCGTGCTCGAGTACCGGTAACGGTTTACCCGTTTCGGCGAAAACGTGTCAAAAGAGAGCAGGAAAAAAGGAAGGAAGAAATGTAAGAGTTAGCCGAAGCTTAACTTGTGCTCCCGGGCGGGGTCGAGTTTGTTATGCGGGCAGTCACTCACTGGAGCTGTTGGTCTAATCTTAGTCCTGGTAATCCTGATCTAGACTACGAGTGCGAGATAATCACTGGGGACCGTGTTCTCGAGTACTCGTACTTGGGGTGTTTGTTGCCTACTCAGTTCTATCCCGTAGCCGGCCTAACGGTTGAAAGAATTTGTGTTAAAAGTGTGATTATTTTCCCCCCTTCCTTTCTTCTTCTTCTTTTTTTTTTTTGGGGGGGGGAAGGGTTCGAATAAGAAACCGGTGAAGCTGTGCTTGGTTGATTGGCTGATTGGTTGGCGAGTGGGATTGGGCGGCTTCTGGTTTTATGGGGGGAAGTTTTGTGCGGTCCAAGGTGGTTTGTCGTGTCATATACGATCACTCGGTTCGTGAAAAGTTACGTGTTGATGAATACTGGTATCGTACTACAAGTACTGTAGGAATTTAGCGGCCACTCCCGATGGTCCTCCCGACGTCAAAAAGACTAGATCCTTGGTCAAGCGTGCTGGGGAAGATCTCATCTCGGCGTCCCTGAATATTGCTTTCAGGTCGACCGGTAACTTAGATCTCGAGGAGGAGGAGCAGTAGTTTCCGACATCGCTCGTAGTTCGGATTAGTCCAGCTGTTGGCTGGTAGGTAGGTTTGGGCTCGATGAGGTGATCATGTTAGCAGTCTACGCGTTGAACTCGAGTGTGCCATGGCCTGTGATAGATTTCTCGGTAGCGGTATCTGGATCGTGTGGATTGGGAAACGTCATGAGATATCATATCGACAAACTTATCTAGCGAATTGTTGTGATGTGAGAACGATGTACATTGAGCATGGCGGGGATTGCTTCATTCCTTGGGAAATGGGGTTTATTGTCACCGGTCGTATCGGTATCAGCTCTCGGGTATCGTAGAATCTCGAATAATTGAACAGTAACTTGTTCAAGTTGTCTCCTCTGGTATGGTATGGTGTGGCATTTTTCAAGCATTTTTTTGTGCCATTCAGTTAGAGAAGGAAATTTTTGACTTCCTGGAACACAGCCTAATCATTTGAGATTCTACTTGAATATGGTAGTCTACTCGTTACGGTTGGAGATTCCAGGAACTCATGTTATCTCGCCCTTACTTAGATCTCGGATCTACTCGACTATGTTGTTCTACCTGGCCGCAGCGTTATCTACAGGTCCTATGCATCACCTGACCCACTGTGCACAAGACTTGAGTATAATTCCCAATCCTGGTGTTCCTTGTATTTGAGTGGGGCAGCGTAGAAGCCGAATCTATGCGGGAAACACCAACCTCGAGGAATGCTAAGAAAAAGGGGAGGTGTTCTACAGATAGATTTCTGGACCAAAAGGAATGGTAGCAATAATGCCATTGTTTACCAATCTTCGACTCGACAACTGTATTCTTTGATAGGGTTTCCAACCCGAAAAGTCCAACACTGACGGTATATACTGACGGTATATACTGACAGAAGAGTTACTCTATTTCTGATAGGCCCCCATGTGATCAATTGTCTGTGGAATTTTTCATCAACTACCGCTGAGGGATGGGTGTGTCCACTGTCACATGAACGCGCACTTTGGGCACTCGGGCACTGGTATTATGATGATGGTTGGATGTCAGGTCTGTTACATTCAGATGGTTTGGTGCTGTACGAGTAAAGTGCAGCGTATCAAGGGTGAATCTCTCAAATCCCTCTGTTTGGCCCAGTTGCTTCTCGACCACACAGGGAAAGGAATCCTCCCTGGCCACTGGGCGAGAGTTCAACAGACCCTCCTCCTTCATCAACAATTGGAGTGGATTGGCCCAGTAGCCGGGGAAAAAACGATTACACATATAGAAATTTCGACAGATTGGCTAAGGTTCCACAATCTTATGCTCACACCCTAAGTGTAGTATTTTAAAGAGAGATGTCCTACCGATGTACGAGTACAACTGAGTTGTGGTTGGGAGTGTTTTATTGTATTATCATACTCAATGGGTAACTTTCTTCGTTGTGAACCCACATCGTTGGAGCGAATAGAAGACACCTACCTCATATTGCTGATATATTACTGATAGGGGTGGATCCTTATAAAAATGTGACTTGCTTGTGCGTATGGTATCGCAGGTGTTTTATTGTGGGGACTGGCCTGTGGTATTTGAAATGGCATTGTCCAAGTTTGGGCTCAGAAAGTATCGAGAGTGCAATGGGGTCAATAGAAAATCGGTCACGGGGATCAATGGTTGGGATGATTTTGGATAATGTCCCTTCTATCATAATTCCGCTAATGTGTTGACAGTGTTTTGTCTTAGCAGTGTTACTATTGAGCTGCTATGGGGATTGGAACATCGGCACGATCGAGGTATCATAGGTATTGCATGCACAATGGAGCGGGTGTGGTTGAATACTATTGAGGTTGAAACACGCCAAGACTTTCTGGCGTTCTCTCGCGACCTTCCATCCACAGAACATCCACAACTCGCCATCCAACATTCTAGCCTCACTTTGCCTCCCAACACCACCTCCTCTACCACCTTCTAGTAGGTGCAATGTCTTCATTCCCATCGTCACCAAATCCCAACACACTAGCGCAATATCAAAGCCCTCAAAATGTTCAAAACACTCCGACACCCCCTGGTCCTCACGCTCAACAACAGCAACAACAACTGGCTTCCTCCTCTATGCCGCCACCCTCAGCACCTGCCTCTAGACCAACCGATCCAACTGACCTCGCAGACGCCTTAACTTCCGCCGGTATCGATCTTAAGGAGGAAGAAGCTCGCCTCCATATCGAATCAAATGTTTCATCTCTTCCTGAAGATCAGGCAATTCGCATCGTCCAACGCCGCTATGCCGAATCCCGTGCAAACCATCTCAACAACCCCTTCCTCGAGGCACCCGTTCTCGCGAATCGGCTGCTTCGTAAGACCCGTGAAGCGCACTGTCAACCATTCACCCTTACAAACAGTGCCGGTCATGCGATGACGACCGGCACCCAGGCCGACACTGTTGCACTTTTGAGTCTTGCAGCTAGGGAGAGGGTGAATCAGATTCTTACTAGGGCCATTGTGCTCGCGAGATCACGGAGAAAGGCTACGAATGTTGTCATCGGGGATTGGGCAGATGCTGTTAAGGATGCTACTCCCGATAACCAGGACAGCATCGTCTCCCCTCATACAAGTAATTTGAAGAGGTCTTTTTCTGCGATTGGCGGGCTACCTCCTACCCCCAACCCAGCTATTGCTACAACTACACTCACAAATGAGGCGGCAAAGGCGTTGCGCAAATTGCAACAGGACGAGTATGCCAAAGAATTGGAGCGTCTTCATAAGAAGGCCAAAAAGAATGGCGATCCCATCACCGGGCAACTCGCCACCGGTGCAATCCCTTCGACACCAGGCACTCCCTCCGCGATGAGTTTCGCCGAATCCGGCCCTCCCACTCCCGGAGCAGACTACATGGGTGATCGGAAATTCACGGCGAAGGAGAGCAAAAAGGCGCGAGAGACAAAACTCGACGAAGCACAGACACATAGGGCCGCGAATAGCACGGCGAATCTTATGATGAGCAAAATAGGATTTGGTCACGGAAAGAAAAAGAAAACCTATGCTTGGATGGCGAATCACGGTAACACTGCGGGCGCTTCTGTTTTGACATCTCGACGTGCCGCTGATGGGGATAACCTTGGTGGCACTATTGATGGTACTGGCGCTGGCGGTGGGGGGCAGCAACGCTGGAACAGTGGACAGAGGCTTGGGGCGTGGAGGGAAGATGGAGAGAGAGGCGGTGGTGTACAGTTGAGGGATTGGATTGGGGCGTTGGAAGGTGATGGCAGGGGGATCAAAAAGGGTTTAGTCAAGTCCTATCTTCAAATGAAGTAAACGGAATGTTTGAATTTGCATGGGGGGCTGTGTACTAATAAAAATGTTTCTGATGCACCATTCCCCTATTATTACCTGTCTTTTAATCTCTTTTGCTTGTGGAGTTTGGGAAATTGGGGGTTGGGTAGGGGTTAGAGATTATTCAAATGAATAGCTTTCAAAGTCACTTCTGTGGTTGGGTGTTTTATTGTTATTCCTTTTAAAGCACTATCGTGCCAATGTCACAGCGACTAAATTGTTTGTGCTTGTTATATGAATAGATAGATGCTCTGAGTCCTGGGGGCACTTTTTGTTTGCACACGTTCTGTCACTCTGTCACTCGGATCAAACCTGTTGAATGCACGTGACACGCAATATGTCTCCATGTCACTTTTGGCTCCCGTCGCGTTCCCCCTTCAACAACCAGGCTCAAACGATACCCACCCACAACACAACCGATAAAAAAGAAAAAAAAAATAAAACGGAATGACCGACGAGATGCTCCCAACAGAGCTCCTCACAACTATGAACGAGCAATTCCCTTGCCGTGCGCCTCAAATTCGCCGTCTGGCAGCGTTGGTAGGGACTGATGAAACCCCCAGTCCTCCCGCCATTGTCCTCCATGGACTCGAAGCAACCGGGAAGACAACCATCCTGCGCACTTTCATGGACAGCGTTAACGCTTCGTACACGTGGGTTGCCTGTCATGAGTGTGTTACGGTGCGACAGCTGATGGAGCGTATCAGCGCGGGGGTCACGGAGAATGTTGGGGGTGGTGATGCTGGACGGGCAGGTGATGTGTGTGCTCTTGGAGTGAGGCTTTCCGGGGTGCTGAGCGGTGTTGAACGGAAGCATTTCTTGGTGCTGGATCGCGTTGACAGGACGAGGGAAGGGAGTAGTGTGCTGTTTGCTGCTCTGGGGAGGCTGGGAGAAATGGTGTGTTCTCCGTATCTATCTAGCTGCTATCTACGGGCATATGCTAATCCCCTGCCGAGCAGATCCCGATCCTAACAGTAATCTTCATCCTTTCAGTTCCAAAGCCCCGCCTCTTGAGCTCCGCAGAACCCCCACACATCCACTTCGCCCCCTACACGAAGGAGGAGAGCATAAAGATCCTTTCAAAATACGTCCGACGAATACCCTTCCAAGACATCGAGGAGTACACGCAAAAGGACGCAAAGGAGGAGCTCTATGTCTGGCAGAAGTTCTGCGGAACAGTGTGGGACTCGCTGGCGAAGGGAACCGCCCGGGGCGTTGTGCAGTTCCGAGCCATTGTCGATGAGATGTGGGAACCGTTCGTCAAGCCGATTGCGGAAGGGGAGTATGGGACGAGGAATTACTCGAGTCTGTATCTTTTGCATAAGGATATGTTCCGGCGAGAGACGAACGTCATTGATGTGGTGGTTCCGGTGGGGGCTGGGGAAAAGGCTGTTACTAAGAGTGAGTCAGAACCCTCCTCCATGCGGTCAGGAAGACGATGGGTAGCTAATGAGAACTAGTACACGACCTCCCATACTACTCCAAATTTCTTCTCTGCGCGGCATACCTGGCATCATACAACCCCGCCCGCCAAGATGCAGTATTCTTCATGAAAAACAACGACTTTGGCAGAAAAAAGCGACGAGGCGGTACCACTGGTTCCACCAAGCGCACTGCGAAGAACCGAAAGGTATCCCCCTCCTCCCCTCCCTTTCATATCTAAATGACTAATACCCCGCACCATAGATCCACAGAAGACTCCTCGGCCCCCAAGCCTTCCCACTAGAACGTCTTCAAGCGATCTTTGCGGCAATACTCCCACACAGAATGTCCTCATCGGCTGATATACAAACGCAGATTGCGACGCTGACGAGCTTGAGATTACTCACTAAGGCTTCAGCTACTGATGTACTTGAGGCTGGCGCCAAATGGAGGGTCAATGCTGGGTGGGATTATATCAGACATGTTGCCAGGAGTGTCAAGTTTGATATTGAGGATTTTGTCGCGGAGTAGTGTTGTGTAGGAGGGGGAGATGGGGGTGCTAATGTTGCGGGAGGGAGTAGAGTCAATTGCTGGTTTCCTTTCCTATATCATTCTTTCTTTTGGCCCTTGCGTCACGGATGGCTTCCTTTATTAGTGTTGGGTAACTTACTCGGGCGGTTAACTTACCCACCGTATTGTAGAACAAACATGAATGTAATAATTCTAATATCCCCACAGCGCACCATACCTCCGTGCTAACCCGCACGAGCGAGCTCCGGACCGCAGATTGTGTAACCAAACCCAACTTGGAATCGAGCTGGCGAGTGATTAGTTATGATGGCGCACGTCGTGGAGCAGGAGTACTGTCGTTATGCTAAGTTATTCTACACCTTATTATACTGGGATCAACGATAAATATTACTTGTAATACTTTACAGACTTTGCGCACACAGACCCCGTGCATATATCCATTGTACTAGCACTCCAGTATGATATGGATGGGCCTCTCCTCCTCTTCCTTGGATAACTCGTCGTCGTCGTCGTCGCTGGTTTTATTTTGGACCATGGTGGAATTTGAACAACGTCTTGGCGACAATATAAGAAGAAAAAATGCCGGGAAATTTTTTTTTTTTTTTTTGGCGGGGGGAGGGGGGGAAAGCTACTAGTGATGTGCAGTGGTTGATACGAGAGTATAATACATTTCTTCCAGGAACTATGATACAACCCGGCAAAAAAACAAATATCGTGAGTTGCCGATAGTCTACTGGATCCAAATCGCTTTTGGAACTTATCTTATCCTACGCCCTTCCCTACCTCCCCTCCATCCTCCCTCCACCTCCGAGTATGTATAGTTATGTACTGTACCGTATCATAGTCGGAACTAACTGGATGAAAGTCTTATTTATTCGCCTTTCTTTTTCTTTCTCTCGCCGCGCCGGCGGAATTCGAACTGGTCTGCGCCGAACTGGCGACGGGTTAGTTGGTTGGTTTTTATAGTTGACGATGTCGTGAGGTGTTATTGTTCTGGGTATTATCGGTTGTGAAGGATAGGAACGGGGAGTTAATCATCCCCCGACTACCCCCTCGGCTTTTTTTTTTAAATTTTTTTTCGTGTGGAAATGTTTATTGGGTGAGGATGTACTAGTATGGTACTTGAGTATTGCGCAGGTAAGAGTATCATACTTGTACCAGTTACACACATGTTATAGATAGATAGCTGGTAATTGTATGATGTATAGGTCGTGGGGTTGTCAGGCTTATTTAGGTCTGGGACTTTGGGGGGTCTCTATGCTGTTTATCTGCGGTAGGGTATCTTCTTACTGAGGCCGTGCGTTTGGTAATACCACACGATCCTGCGGTAGTACGTACAGTACCGGTATGTATTGTACAATACTAGGTACTCCGCTCTGGAAGAGAGCATGACTTATGATAACTTACAATTTATAATACCATAGTCTACTTGCCCGCTCGCTGGCATCTCTGACAAGGAGTCGCCGCCATGAGGGCCGAGGAAAGACCATTCATAAACAATAATGATATTCTCATACCTGCAATAATAATGCGCAGATAAAAAAGGGAAGGATAACCAAAACACTGATCGTGGGCACCTAACTAACAAAGGGGTGGAGCTCGAGAATTCGCATCCACAATTTTCCAATTTCCATAGCATCATGCTATTCACCACCCCTCCCTCCAAAACTCCAAATACCTTCCCACAATGTCGTCCTTGATATCTTCCACACCACTAAGCGCCCTGGAAGCAGCGCACGCTTTCACGGTCTCAAAGTACGGCGCACTCCTAACCTCGTCGCTAGTGTACTTCCCCTCGAAGAACCCCAAGAGCTTGACTTCGGGGTTAACGTCGGCATCCTGAGCGACGGCTTTAAGTCTTCTGATCCATTCTGTAGGCTTTACACTCTCGAATTCGAGTCCGGCGACCCTGAGGGCTGGTAGGAAGTCGTTGTTCCAAGATAGGAGTCTCGGGTGCGAGACGTGGAACACTGAAGCTTCATTTTGGGCAGGCTGGGGGAGGCACGAGAGGTCGATAATAGTCCCGGCAGCAACGTCAACCGGAACCCAAGACACAACCTCATCATTCACCGGGGCTGGTAGGGCACCCAATGTCTTCGCTGAGCGAACGGTAAGTGGGATAGCCTCCGTCGCGTTCCAAATCCCAAACCTGGTATCACCGCTGACCTGTCCGATCCTTAGCACTCTCGCCGATAGGGTCGTTCTTCTCGCAGCGACATCACACAGCTTCTCCGTGACCAGCTTGGAGCGTGCATACCCCATCGGCATGGCATTCTCGTACTTCGGCTGTGTCTCGGGAATGGTCTCTGCGGTGGAGTTATTCGCCACAGATGAAATGCTCGAGCAGAAATTGAACGAGGCAGGACTCGAGCGATGAGATTTTAGGCACAGCGTCATGAGGTTGTGCGAGCCCTTGATGTGCGCGTTCTCGAAGGAGCTGACGTCCATGTTGAAGTTCACCTGCCAGGCGCAGTGAATGACAATGTTGACGCTGTCCAGGAGCTCGGCGTAGACGTCTTCCGAGAGGCCGAGGCGCGGGTCACTGAAGTCTGAGGGTAGAGCGATGATCTTGGAGAGGGAGGTGGCCGATAAGTCTTCATATACCCGCCGGAGCTTTAGGGATTGGATCGTGCGCTCGTGGGCGTTGGGCTGACCCTTGGCCCTGACTAGGCAGTATACTTTTTGCGTGGTGGGTTTCGTGGCGAGTTGGGAGACTAGGTGTGCGCCTAGCGAGCCCGTTGCGCCGGTTACGATCTTGGTAATGATTATTTTTACGACATTTCACCTTTTTATGGAGGGGGAGGCTTACGATGTAGTCGCCCTGCTTATCAGAGTTTCCGGGAACGTGTTGTTCAAAGTGCGAGTACTTCTCTACCAGTCCCTTCATAATTTCGATCTGGGACTGCTCATCCTCCTCCTTCTCCACTTCTCCGGTGCGAAGACGGTACAAGTGCCCAGCTAGTTTCCTCACGGTCGGCTTCTCAAAGACGACGTTTTGGCCGATTTGCTTGCCCGTGTTGAGTTCCCGACGGATGCTGCCTTGGACTTGCATTGACCCGAGGGAGTCCAGGCCAAGGGAGAAGAAGTCCGTGTCGTCAGGGAGGGCGGTGGTGTCTTCAAGTTTTAGAGTCTTAATGATCGTGTTGCGGACGTATGCTCTCAATTCCTCTTCTGAGAGGGAAAGGCCTTCAGAGGCGTTGTTTTCTTCGTACCTGGAGTACATGGACTCAATCTGCACCCGGAAGGTTCTGTTGAACGCAGGACGGATCACGGTGCCCTTGTCTGTTGCCGGGTAGGGTGTCCCTATTGGCAGGAAGCCGATCATCTCAGCGGAAATCTGAGCGTAAGCTGGCATACGAACATTCCCAGCTTCGATAGATGGCCTCATCTTCTGGATGAGCTCCGCGCGGGACATTCCGATGGTTCGCTCGGTGGGGATAACCAAGAGTCCCAGGGTGGGTTGTTGAACACCGACGCAGACGACCTCGTTGACGTATGGACTGTCCCTCACCGAGCCCTCGAGAGCGAGGGGGCTAGCTTTCTCCCCGTTTGAAAGAACGATAGTGTCATCGAGGCGGCCGACGTACTTCCACTTGAGTGGGTCGGTAGGATGTTGTTGCCAGAGGTCGCGGGTGGAGTATGAGCCGTCGGGGTTGTTGGTGAAGGCTTTTGCATGCCATCCGGCGAGGAGGACGAGCTCGTACACGCTTTCGCTGTACTTTTCCCAGCGGATATGGGGGAGTGCGGGTGGGATGGCTTTGAGGTAGTTCCAATCCTTGTCGGATTCGGGGCGGTAGGAGTTGAGGAGGGCTCCTCCTTCGGTTCTGTTTTGCCGTTCTTGTTAATCTTGCTCTCGACTTTATGGAGGATTATGGGGGAGGGGGGGGGGGGGTTTACGATCCGTAGTAACTTACGAGTGTAATTCCGGCCGCGGCGAGCTTGTCTCCCAATTCCTCTGGACATGCGGACCCGCCAGAACAAACCGACTTGCATATCTTCATGGCTTCCATGCCTTCGTCTGTCTCCGCCATCAATTTCAGTGTGTAAGGCACTAAATAGAACGTCTCTGGTCTGGTGGCTTTCAACCCCGCGATCATGTTCTTCCCAGTGATGGGCAGGTCAGCGTTGGGAATAGAGGTGACCTTTCCATAGTAGATGGCGCCAAACATGGCCGTAAGGCCAAAAGTATGAAAAAGTGGTAGAGTCGAAAACGACGAAGTAGGATTCATAGAAATCGCAGAGGCATTACCAATAACCGTGCGATGCGTTTGACCTGTATGCGCACCCAATCATGAGTTATCAATCCGCCCCTCAGTAGTCACCGCTTTGGGATAGGGTATCATAGTACTTACCAACCGGTTTCGGCAGCCCCGTGGATCCGCTTGAGTGGATGATGAACGCATTCTTGGAGCTTTCAACCCCCATATCGAGCTGCGTATCAAACCTCATATCTTCAAGCGTTAGGCCCTTCTCTTCCTCGGGCGCCACCTCCGGCTCGTACAGTCCCCGCGAAGCCATACAGACCACATTCAGCGCGCTGCCGTGCCCGCTCCGAACCCGCCCCATCGTTTTCTCAAACGTTGGCTGGACTATGACGTCTGAGCACCCAGTCCTGTCGAAGAGATGTCTGTAGGCCTCATCCGAGATTCTGGTGGAGAGCAGTAGCACCGCCATGCCCAATTTAGCCAGGGCGAGTAAGGAAATGACATAGTCGAAGTCGGAGATGCCCAGGAGGGCGACGACCCTTTCTGGAGCCTCGGATGAGGCACATTGGGTTATTAACTTTTTGTAGTGCTTTGCTACGCGGTAGGCCAAGGCGTTCAGTTGGGATGCTGTGTACTGCGTGTATTCTTTCTTGTTGTGGGAGTAGGCTAGGATTGGAGTGTCAGGTATCTGGGAGGCCCGTAGGCGGAGGAGGTGGTCTATCGTGAGAGGGGTCTCGTCCACAGGGGCAGGTGTGTTTTCGATCTTGGGTGGCATTGTGGTGATGGAGTTCATATCCTTTATCAAGAAGATAAGAGGTTTACGTGCGATATATAAAAGGGTAGATAGGATAGGATAGCAAACGTGGTCGCAAGGTAAGAAAAATATTTCCAAGCAGGAAGCAATGACGGAAAGCTTACTTTTCAAAAATCAACCCTTCTCGGGGCGGCCCTCAATCCTATTTAAAAGCTGCCCAACAACTGATTCTCCACTGGTACCGTATTATCCGAAACCTACAATTGGGTGAAAGTCAGAGGGCCGAAAGTGTTAGTCCTTGGTTGGGGTATGGTGTTTTATATCGCGATCTCGAGACAACGAGAACAAAATGTTGCATCCGACGTGCAAGCACCGGACAGCTCTCGCCGGATACAGTAATGCAGAATCACCGTTACCATCACCGGCTATCACTCAAGCAACACCGTATCTCCACCGGATGCCTACCGATGGCGCTGGAGTGGGTGGTGTGGCAACCATGGTGGACACCACGGGGCACCAAAGGGTGAGGCCCATTCTCTAGTCCCGGATTTCTCGGAAGCAAGATACCACAACCTACTCGTACAGGTGCCTTCTTTCTCCTTAAAATATCACCGGGAGCAAAGAGGGGGGGGGAGAGTATGATGTCCTGAGCAAAAAAATAATCCGGATGCAACTGGAGTTGGTGTGCTCCAGGACAAGCTCGTATCATACCGAATCAAACCACCATTCACACTGTAACACATACCAACTGCAACACTTCCCAGAAAGCCAATTCTTCTGCTCTTTTCCCCCGAGAGTTTTGGTGTTGGGAGTAACACAAACGAGACAAATCCCGAAGGTATAACAGCTTGCGTGTCTATGATACTCTCCACTTTTTCTTTCCTTTTTTTTTTATTCCTCCTTTTGGGCCCTCACACACTGCTCGCCGAGGAGTAGTTTAAATCCTACCCCACCTACTCTACCCGTATACTCGAGTACGCACTGAGTGCTCAAGTAGAGTCAGTCATTCGATATCTGGATGCAGAACAACTGATAATTTAGTACGAGTAGATCCAGATACAGGCATTCCCCCATCGGCAGTTTCCTCCGAAGAGGGCTCCAGTATCCAGATTATCGATCTCGGATAGCCCGGATGAAGTGCCTTCAGCGAAGGAGGAGGATTCATCGCTAAAGCACAAATACACACAACCAAAATCCTTAGGACCTCACCTCTACCTACTGGGGTGGCAAGGAGGAGCAGTGCAATTGCCGCAAGGGCGGTGGCAACGCAAGCCCTTATGGCGGCGGTAGGCTTTAGCTTGAACGATACCGGTACTGGTATTGGGAATGTGGTGGACAATATTCTGGTCAGCGAGTTTGAAGTTGACCGGAGTTCTGCCAAGTTAGTGAAGGCTCTGGTTACAGGGTACAGTACTGTACAGTACAGACTATCAATAAGTCTAATTGGATGATGTTGCAACGGGTATGGGACCGCGTGATTCACGAGTGATACATCATGCTCTATTAAACTACTGCCCAATGTCGCAGTTCAGCTATGATACCGGGACCGGTACCGTGTTCCCCCACAAGATGTCTCAGAGATGGTCAGGACTTGAGCCCTATCACTGTCGGACTGTATGGTACTGTAAAGTACAAGAGAAGGAGAAAGTAAAAAGCGTAAAAACCCCCCGGATCACCACAGCATGTACGACTGACGGTGGCGTAGGTTACGAGCACACAGAAAACCTAGAAATCACTAGAAGCCGCTAACGGTAAACGGTAGGTATGATAGATTATGGTAAGTGAGTGGGGTGGGGTAATCTATATGGGCATGTTGGAATAGGTGAAGGAGAGCCTGAATAGCATTCGGTGTGGTGGTCCTTTGACACGGTACAGCAACCGGTGGCTTGATGTGATTTGACAGACAAAACAAAATTGCACCCTGGAAGGGCCTTTTTCCGTGTAAGCTTCCCTCACTGTTGCCATCCGGTTCTCGGGGAGCATTGGGCGTTTCATTATTTCGTGGGATGCACGATTGGGTTGTGTTGGGATAGGTATAATTGCGTATGATAGGCAAGAGTATCTCTACGATATGATGGTACGGTGCGGTGCGGTGCTCGAGCGAAGCATGCGGGACGGGGGAGTGGTAACTGCACCATGGAAGCCGGATGGTGGATGGTGAAGCCTTTTCCTTGAGTTGTTTTGTTTTATCAACTGGAACTTGGCCGGCACTGTCTCTCGGTGAGCATAGAGCTCCGGGGAAGGCCGGAGGTAGTTAGTGTACGTAGACCGCTTGCTCTTTCTCGTCTCGTCCTACCGGTATTGGCTTCTTACCGCAACCGAATGGACCCCCTTGGTCCTGGACAAGTATCAAATGATAGCTTGCAGCACTGTTGAATAACTTTGGCTCGGATTTAGAAAGAGTGGAATGTACTCGTACTTGTCGCTACCAAAAAAAAAACGCAACTTCGATCCGGCAACTTGAGTACTGTACAGTACATATCACACCACTGTACGAGTAAATTAGGGGTTTCCACTTTGTGCATATCATAATTTAACTTATCTAGGAGTACAGATGGGGGGATTCGGGTGGGATTTTAAAGATGATAACTTGAAAATGAGACCTTTCTATTATACCACGACGAATTGCGAGCACTGTAGAGCGTGGATTGTGTGCGATGTTTCCGCGTCCCTATGTAGAAACCGCTACCCTACAGTGGAGGTCTACCCGGCCTGCTGTTGTGCTGGTAAATAATGGAATGGTATATCATAATAGCTACCCTGTCTATATCACAGTGATTGCAGGCCATGGCCGAGAACGGTGAATACTCGATAAGAAGAGCTGAGACTTGGACACTGTGTCGGGTATATCATACTTGAGGACCCGGGACACCGGTATGTTTTTTACTACTGTACGGCACGGGGCTACCACACGGTATCTTTGGCACGTGTATGTATAATGCAAACCTTATAGCACTTTTCTGCTCTAAGAGTGGGAATTCTGATTGTGAGTGCTATTGGTGCATAAGTTACCCCGGAACGAACCGGTGTAGCATACCGATAGTACTCGTACATATCATACTGTGCTGGTACAGGATATCGTAATAAGCTTGGGTAAAAGAGTGTGCTTATAATGAGCGGATAATGGGTCGGTGGCGTGGGGACTTGGAACCCGGGGATGTGGCGTTTGCTCGTTCGTGGTTTTTGCTACAAGCGCGGGATACGGTATTAGTACCTTGAAGTCAAGCTGGAGATCTCCCACCTATGTAGACTATGGCTCAGGTTGATTAGCACACCGAGTAACAATACGAGTGGTTTTTGTTTGAAATACGGCAGTGGGGCCAGAGAGTGGAATACATTAAAGGGAAAAACACAGCTAGTATTACAACCTTGCTCATCCAGGCAATTATAGGCCCATCCTACGAGTACAAATGGAAGCGTCTACCGCTTTAAAAGGTCAACCTCCCAAGCCTTCCAACCCCTGTCACAAGAAATAAAAACGACGAAAAATAAAAAATAAAAAAAGGAATAAAAAAAAAGCTTCCCAACACCATTTCCCCCATTCCCGGATCATGATTGTGTGTTTTCTCTATCCAGGAGGATATCATCATCATTGTGCATCCATACGAACCATTACTGCGGGTACGGCAGATCCCGCAAGGTACGACTATAAAGGAAGTGATAAACGCGAGGGAAAAGTCGTAGGCACTAAGGTAAATCAGAAGTTCTGTTTATTCCATGTTTTGCTGGGCGAGTTGCGATTCTATAGGTTCTTAGGCGCGGAAGCCTTCTTCTTTTCGACTTTGAGAAGGAGAGCGCGATTGATATGAGGAAGAACACCCCCGAAGGCGATAGTGGCGCGAATGAGAGTGTCCAGCTCTTCATCTCCACGGATCGCAAGTTGCAGATGACGGGGCGTGATTCGCTTTACCTTAAGATCCTTCGCAGCGTTACCCGCAAGTTCCAAGACTTCGGCGGTGAGGTATTCGAGGACGGCAGTCACGTAGACAGCAGCTATACAAACACAAACACTGTGTTAGCTATTGTTCTATCAGAGGAAAACAAAAACGAAATGATAAACGGTGAGGGAATTCCATGATAGCGAAATTCCTATCCGGGCGAGGCAGGACAGGGATTGCCCATTTGGAAAAGAAAAGTTCACTTTAGACTATTGCAAAAATGCCTCGCCCGGGAGAGAACAGGGAGGGAGAAAACCTTTTGCTCCGACGCGCATTTTGTTCTGTGTGTTGTTTTTGAGAAAACGCTTGACACGGCCGCAAGGAAACTAGAACATCAAGACAAAATCAGCGACTGTTAAATGAATGAAAAATGAAAAATTCTTCGCGAGTGATCTAGGGGAAAAAATCGCACTGGATTTGTAAACAACACTGTCCACAGACTTGTGCAAACTGAACACGGGCGACACAATAACACGCGTCTAAAACGGCGCTCTTTTCGTCTCCCGCTCGATTGCGCAAGTCTGCCGACACCACTGTCAAACCCCCGAATCCAGCTAGGAAAGCAACAATTCCCAGTGTGAATAAAAATATTGCTCACCTGTAAACCCGCTTTTGCGGAATGCGAAACTTGCTGCCTAGCTCCGTCACTTGCACCTTTAGGCCTGGCCTTGCCACCATGAGATTTCCCTTTACCACCGGACATCACGTATTGGGCTGTTAAAATCGGGAGAGTTTGGTATGCGTAGGATTCTGGTTATCGTTGGGTTGGGTGGCCGTACGATGAAGGTTTGGTGGGGGTTTGGGGTTTTTATGATGAAAGATTGCCTGTGGAGGACGAAGATAGAAGAAAGTGGCGGGGAGGGAGAGGGAGGGAGGGTGGCATAAGGGAATTGTTCTTTGTGGTTAGAGGAAATGTTACCCGGACGAAAATGACACATTAGATGAGCGAAAACACGGTCATATCATAACACAGACACTTCTGAATCTTTGGCGCCATACTGGCACACGAGTACGGTACTGTACAGTACTAGTACAGGTAAGAGTCCGTAGCAACCACCGTTCTGATCCTCAACCGTTGCTACGCGCTGAAGTTTCGTGACTTTAGGGACAATCTACTTTTTTTTTTTTTGGCAGGCGGAGGAGGCTGGTGCTGCTCCTGGCCTGAGGAATGTCAAACCCCTGTGTACTGGCCGATTTGGGGCATACCTGTGTTTACTGTATACCAGTCCACCATACATATTAGATGTATCAGGTGCAACGAGGAGTTTTTGTATGGGCCGGAAGGTATCATCTCCCCCAGGCGAAATGGCGTAAACCTACGAACTGCAATATCACTCGACATGCAATGTGTCTGGATGATTATCGGGATTTCTGTATTTTCGGAAGTATGATACCGTGTGGGAATATGCGTGCTGTGTGCCTGAAGGCGATTTTAGACCCAACAAAGTCAGAGATGCGATGCAAGTAGCTACAGGTGTCGTGCTTGCAAGAGCGGTTCCCAGCGCCCGGAGGTCTCCCCGCTGGTTCCCCAGCCTCGATATCAGCGGGAGTACCAGTACCGATACCCCACTCTATGCTCTTGAATTTTTTTAGGCAACAGCATTTGGTACGGTGTGAGGATGTGGGGATCTTGGGTAACGTGATGGGTGTTGACACAGCAGGGCGGCTAGAAGAACAAGCTGTGCAGAGGATCCCGAACCAGTACAATGTTTCAGTCTCGTACTTTTCATTCGCCCGTTCGGAGATGGGCGAGTCAACCAAGAGGGAAAAAGAACATATATCTATACAAACCATTGGAGTATTTGAAAGAAGTAAACCCAAATTGTTTTCGATACAGCAATCCTCCCCCTTGTGGATACAAACACCCCACATTCTCCTGTCAGATTCTATCGCCTCGATACAGCAAAACACAAGTGTGAATATCACATGCACCACCACCACACACACAAAAGTTGAGAAAAGCAAACAGCACATTCATCATGGAACTTGATATTACCGCTTTTGGGTTATAGGAACCGTGATAAGGAAGACAAAAACGCGCCTGAAGTTATAGCTGCGATAACAAGGAAACGAGGTACCGAGTCGCAAGAGCCTTGGACCTAAGTAGTTTGTTTTCCGGCGAATCTTTGCAACACCACATCAAACGTAATTTCGCTGTAGTCTGTTCCCTGAATCTCGGCCGCAACGCCGGTGAGCGAACGGCGCAAAGAGTCCTTAGAGGATGCACAAAGCATTTTGTTCTAGCATTTGGGATTAGCTCTCTGTCGGGGCACAGCAGTAACAGTAATTCCTTACCCTCACCGGAGCATCATCAGGGGACCAAGCGAAAAAAACAATCTTGTTCCTGTAAAGAAAAAAATTAGTATCAAGTTGTGTGACCAAACATAATATGGAAGAGAGTATATGATAAGAATGACATAGATGAACGGTGGGAATCCGTGAACGGCCAACAGATCAGGGATAACAGAAATTAAAATGGAAAGAGGGGTAAAAGAGATTCAAGGATTCTGCGGGCGGAAAATGTTAAGTCTTACCTTGTTCCTTCACCATTAGGAAGGTCATAGGTGAAATCGTAAATTGCATATCTGCACTGGGTTGCGGGTAGTGCATCGATAAATTCCTCGTATTGTTCCTTGGGGGTTTTTTGGGCGTCCTTTTCAACTTTTTTCTCCACTGCGATAACTTTGTTATCAGGGCTGAAGTTGTAGAGAATGTAGGCAAGCTTCTTTCCGAGCTTGAGTTCCTCAAAGTTTTCGACAACGTCCTTCGCAAGGCCGATTCTGTATATGCAAAGTTTAGTATAAGGAGAATTCTCTGGAGGGGAAAATATCGTGAGGTAAGGAATTGTTTGGAGAAAGCCAAGTAGGGATAATAAGATATGGGGGAATCTACCCTGAACGAGACTGGTAAGATAAGAGTTAGCAACAGTACAGTCGTAGTGGCTAGATACAAATCTGAGGTCATGGGATACAAATAAACCTACCATTACGGACGAGTAGGTAAGGACTTGAAGATTTGTTCTATTGGAGAAAATGGTGAGCAATGCGGGGTACGGAGAAAAGGAACTATAGAGGTGAAGGGATAAATGGGATGGTGGAAACACTCAAGAAAGTAAAAAAAACATACCTATGTAGGGATGGGGGGGGAGGTTGATAAAACTTTAGTTTTCCGGAATGTTTGTTTGGAGAGCGAGGGAGGGAGAGATCTAGGGGGAGGTGGGAAGAGAGGAAGTGAGGTGCTGGAGGGGTTACGACTACCGGCTGGCTGAGCGACAGGGGATGTCAACAGATAGCAACAGCGTTCCACTTTCTTTGTTACAGCCCCGCTCTTGGGAAACAATGCAATTGTTCTTCCCCTACCCCACTGAGTTCCTCAACCCCGGAGCATTGCTTAGCACTCCGAAGCATTGCGCCAAGACTTTCCAGACGTTTCTCTCCATCTCAATTTTTTTCTTCCCGTGACAACGGTTCCCAGAGAACATAAATTCCGCTTTCCCCCCAACTTCCATTCCTTCTCAATTAAGTTTGATTCGACTATCCTTGGATATCTCATTACTTCCCAGAATTCAACATCCTCCTAGCTGCAATTGAACATGCAGAGAGCACTTTCTTCCGCTGTCAGGGTCCGTCCCTCTTTCTCAACCGCGAGACCCTTGGCTCTTGCTTCAAGTCTTATGTCAAGCCATCAGCAATCCCGGGCATACTCTCACAAAGTAAGTGCTCCTATGCTTATTTAATGGGCAGGTCAATTGCATCAATTTTGATAAGTCAATAATATTGGGTACGAATAACGGACAGCTGAAACGTGAAAATCTTTGACACAGGAATTGAAATTTGGTGTTGAAGGAAGGCAATCGCTACTTGCTGGCGTGGACATGCTCGCAAAAGCTGTGGCTGTCACTCTGGGCCCTAAGGGAAGAAGTGTTCTGATTGAATCATCGTACGGAAGTCCCAAGATTACAAAAGGTAAATTCTAGCATTCGCTCAAAGTTATTAGGTTCAACGCTAACCATAGCCTTTTCATATAGATGGTGTAACGGTAGCAAAGTATGCAAATAAACTGAATTTATTATTTGATATGGGAAGTAACTAACTTCGACATCGTTGTAGGGCTATTACACTGAAAGATAAATTTGAGAACTTGGGCGCTCGTTTGCTTCAGGATGTCGCGTCAAAGACAAACGAGGTTGCTGGAGACGGTACTACTACCGCTACGGTTCTTGCTCGTGCTATCTTCACTGAGACTGTCAAGAACGTTGCCGCTGGCTGCAATCCCATGGATCTTCGCCGCGGAACACAAGCGGCTGTTGAGGCCGTTGTCGACTATCTTCAGAAGAATAAGCGAAATATCACCACCTCGGAGGAGATCGCTCAAGTCGCAACTATTTCCGCAAATGGTGACCAGCATATTGGAAACTTAATTGCTCAGGCTATGGAACGGGTTGGAAAGGAGGGTGTTATTACTGTTAAGGAGGGAAAAACCATTGAGGACGAACTGGAGGTTACGGAGGGAATGAAATTCGATAGAGGATATGTTTCACCCTATTTCATTACCGACACCAAGACCCAGAAGGTTGAGTACGAAAAGCCTCTAATCCTTCTAAGCGAAAAGAAGATCTCTGCTGTTCAGGACATTATCCCCGCCCTAGAGGCTTCTACTACGATGCGTCGCCCTCTTGTTATCATTGCCGAAGATATCGATGGCGAGGCTCTTGCTGTGTGTGTTCTCAACAAACTCCGTGGACAGCTCCAGGTCGTTGCTGTCAAGGCCCCCGGTTTCGGCGACAACCGCAAGTCCATCCTTGGGGATATCGGCGTTCTGACCAATGCAACCGTTTTCACTGATGAGTTAGATGTCAAGCTCGAGAAGCTTACTTCTGACATGCTTGGTAGCACTGGCTCGATCACCATTACTAAGGAAGATACTATCATTCTCAATGGTGAAGGTTCCAAGGATATTATTGCACAGCGTTGTGAACAAATCCGTGGTGTTATGAACGACTCCACTACTTCTGAGTACGAGAAGGAGAAGCTCCAAGAGCGCCTTGCAAAGCTTTCAGGTGGTGTCGCTGTTATCAAGGTTGGTGGAGCTTCGGAAGTTGAGGTTGGAGAGAAGAAAGACCGATTTGTCGACGCTCTCAATGCTACCCGTGCTGCCGTCGAGGAAGGGATCCTTCCTGGAGGTGGTACTGCTCTACTAAAGGCATCCACAAACGCACTAGGTAATGTCAAGGTTAACAACTTTGATCAGCAACTCGGTCTCTCGATTGTCAAGTCGGCAATCACTCGCCCCGCACGCACAATTGTTGAGAACGCAGGAGGTGAGGGGTCTGTGGTTGTTGGGAAACTTACTGGAGAGTATGGTGGAGACTTCAATATGGGTTACGATGCCTCCGGGGGCGAATATGTCAACATGATCGAGGCTGGTATTGTGGACCCACTGAAAGTTGTCAGAACTGCTCTCGGTGATGCTTCCGGTGTTGCCAGTCTTCTTGGTACTACCGAATGCACAATCGTCGATGCTCCGGAGGAGAAGGGACCCCCAGGTGGAGGTATGGGAGGCGGTATGGGAGGAATGGGAGGAATGGGTGGGATGGGTGGTTTCTAGGTGTGAAGAGGTATTGGGGATGCTGAGTGTGGCCTTGAAAAATAATGCGTAGTTATGTATCATTGAGCGAATGCTTTTACCCCCTCCTTACCTTCCTTCATATATGGCTCTAGGTCTTTTCCGTAGTTATGCTCTCTCTCCCCACTCACTTTTATTTCTTCACTCTGTTAACCAAAAAGCATCTACCTTTGTCTCTTTTCTTCCTTTTCTTCCTTTTATCATATGTATATCATAACTCCCGGGGCGCTGCACAAGTGCGTTGTATATACGGACAGGCATATGGAATGAGACCGAGCACCTAGAGCGGTGACTGCCATTACTCTGATTTAACATTAAGGGGATGACCCAGTCACTTGTGGCATCGTAAAGGGATCCTTCGTATTCTTTTTGTGTGCTAGTACTGCCCACTACCCTCCTTTTCCCACCTGGGGGAGGTATTTGCCTCGCTCGCCTACAGTTGGACCCCCTTTGCTCCTCTGAATGAGGCACCGGTAATAAACTCAAGTACTTCAGCCAGAAATACTTGCCCATCCAGAAATCTTGGTGTTTCCTGGACTGCACCTGGGCTGCGCTGGGTATTTTTGTTAGGACAGGGAGACCTAGTAGTGGCAATTAGGTTCTCGGTGAGTTCAAGGACTTGAGGATTCCTGACATCCGTGAAAATAATACTTAGGCACGTGCCGTATCTAGGGGACAATTTCCAAGAAATTACTTGTAAAACTGGCTCTTTAGGTATGATTTCAGAGTTTCCAAGAGGTATCTCACGATTTTATTTGTGTAGTCTAAGCCTTTCTTTTCTTTTCTTTTCTTTCTTTTTTTTTGCCACATTGCCACCCCGAAAGTCGGTATTTTTCTTATCGGTATCATACTCATAGAAAAGTATTCGATGGCCTTTGGTTGCCCATTCGTGATTTGTTATCACCGATGTCGTTCTTGGGACGACTTCGCTAAGTACCATTGCTGGGATAATGCTGTGAATGTACGAGGGAATCGTGTCAGCAGTAGGTAGTAAATACAGTCTCTATTCTCCTTTCTTTTTTTTTACCCCACCAAACGGATACAAGTATTTACGATATTTCTCTGCCCTTCGTTCATGGTGTATCAGGATCTCTGGTTGCGCCTTGTTGAATAGCTTAACGTATCAAAATACTCCTCAACTTTGTGGAATCATTGGCGGATCTGGAAGTATTGGTCGCACAGACTTAGGGTCGATTGATTTGACGGCCCAAAATTGTGCTCCTACAAGGTACGGTATGTTATTCTAGCCCCCACTTTTCCTTGGTTCCTTGGAATCCCCCCCAATCAATCCCGTTCAACAAACTACCCTCTGCACCATTCAAAACAGCAAGATTAGAAGATGTCTCAAATTTTCGGTGACAACATCAACTCTTTTAATGTTTCAAATCACTTCACTGTAGTCGACCAGAGGCCTGAAATTCTGGCCTGGTTGTCACCGCTTGAGCCCCGCATACGGCATCAGGACGTTCGGACCCGCCGGGTCGACGATGTGGGAGACTGGCTCCTGCAAACCGACCAATTTCGAAGTTGGTACGATGTCACCAGCCAGGATGAATTCGATAAAGCCGTATTATTTTGCCATGGTAATCCAGGGGTCGGTAAGACCTATATGAGGTGAGAGAAATGATCCCGGGGGAATAGATGGGTGGAATGCAATGCTTACAAGCTAACTTATGGCCTTAGCTCACTGGTAATAGATACCTTGTGCGATCAGGCCAGGGAGAAAAATATCGCAGTATCCTGCTTTTACTGCGACTTCACAGCTCAGAATGAGCAGTCTCCAACAAGTATGTTAGGTGCCATTCTAAAGCAGATTGTTAGCGGATTAAAAGAGATACCCGAAGAAATAGCGCAGGCCTTTGGAGACCAGAAACAGGTTATTGGTGGTCGGGGGTTGGGACTTCCTGAGGTTGTCAAAGCACTACAGACTATTTCGAGCTCACGGCGCGCTTTTATATGCGTTGACGCTCCAGACGAATGTGTGCCGGAGTACCGAGCCAACCTTCTCGATTCACTCAGAGACATTCTTCAGAAGTCCCCAGGCGCCCGGGTATTCCTGACTGGAAGACCTTACATGAAAAATGAGATTGAAAAGCGTTTTGGCGGAAGAACATTGAGTCTATCCATAAGTCCTAACGAAAATGATATCATCAGATATCTCCACGCCAGACTTGGGGAGGACACGACTCCCGAAGCGATGGACGATAGTCTGGAGGCAGATATCTTAAAGGATATTCCTGAAAGCGCCCCGAAAACGTGCGTAGGAGAAACAGTATGTAGAAGCTTGCCTCAAACCCTCTGCTGACAAACATATATCTAGCTTTCTGCTAGTTTCTCTAAAGATCGAAGCGATCCTACGAGAAACAACCATTTATCGCAGGCGAAAGAAGCTCGGTGCAACTGCGGACACCTTAGGATTAGGGGACGCATACAGTGCAAATTTGGGGAGGATAAAAGCGCAGGGTGAGGAGAAATCAAGACTCGGGATGGCCGCCCTGATGTGGATCTCCCATTCGCAGCGGCCGCTGCAGGTGAATGAACTCTCCCACGCACTTGCGGTGGAGATAGGATCAACGGATCTCGATATTGACAATGTCCCCTCGGTCATGACAGTGTTAGCCTGCTGTCAAGGACTTGTCGTCGTGGACGAGGAATCTTCGACTATCCGGCTGATCCACTTCACCCTCCAGGAATATCTTTCCAGTCATCCTGAACTTTTCGATAGAGCTCACTCGACCATCGCAGAAACCTGCTTGACCTATTTGAATTTTCGGCAGGTCAGAGCCCTTTCGCTCACGATTTCTCATGATCCCCAGGACACACCCCTTCTCAAATATTCTTCTGTACATTGGGGAACCCACGCGAAAGTGGAGCTCTCTGATTGCGCGAAATCGCTTGCGCTGGAGCTCTTCAGCCAATATGATAAACACACCAGCTAAATTGCTTTTGGGGAAGGTGGGGTGTGCCCTTGGCCCCAAAAATGAGCATCCTCTGTTCACTGGACTGCACTGTGCATCCTTCTTCGGAATTGTTGAAGTTGTGGCTACTTTGATGGAGATGAGAGGTTGCAATATCAACCAGGAAGATAGTACCGGTGCTACACCGTTAATATGGGCTACTCGGAACGGGCATAAGGTAGTTGTAAAGCTACTACTAGAACGGGAAGATGTCAGCCTCGGTGATCCCGAAGAAAGCGGAGCATCACTCCTGTCAACTGCTCAAAGAACTCATGAGGGAGCAGTGAAGCAACTACTGGGACGGGCAGATGTCAGCCCTAATATTTCAGACAAGTGCTTTAGTCAAACACCACTCTTGCGGACTGCCAAGAATAACGATGAGGAAGTGGTGAAGAAGCTACCGGAACGAGGAGATGTCAGCCCTGATAAGCCTGACAAAGAAGGCAATGCACTACTCCTATGGGCTGCCGAGAGTGGCAATGAGGAAGTGGTGAGGAAGCTACTAGAACAGGGAGATGTCGACCCCGAAAAACCAGACGCAGAGGGCCGAACCCCACTCTTGTGGGCTGCTCGAAAAGCTCACGTGGGGGTAGCGAAGCTGCTCCTCGGTCGGGAAGATGTCAACCTCAATAAGTCAGACAACGGCAGTCGAACACCACTTTTGTGGGCTGCCCGAAAAGGCAATAGGGGGGTGGCGGAGCTGCTACTCAATCTAGAAGATGTCAGTCCCAATCAGCCAGACAAAAGAGACCAAACAGCACTGCTATGGGCTGGCCGAAACGGCCATGTGGAAGTAGTAAAGCTGCTACTGGAGCGGGGGGATATCAATCCCGACAAGCCGGACAAACAAGGCCGAACAGTATTCACATGGGCCGCCATAGAGAAACACAGCGAAGTACTAGACCTACTGCGCGCCCGGAAACCCACACCCCCAACACCATTTAGGCACAGCACTTCCCCCCTCTCCCCAAATATAGATATCCGTAAAAATCCCCACCCATAGACAGACAAACCTACCACCATGGCTGTCCCTCCCCCTCCTCCCCCCTTCCCCCCTGGTTCCTATTCACCCTCTGAGACTGGGTACAGACTACGCTACTATCTCAAAGACATCGCCATCACTCCTCCCATCTCTCAGCTTCGTTAGTCCCGAAAACCCGAGCTTTGAAGCCATCCTTGGGCGTTATTGGTCAGAGCAAGGGAGGAAATTCCATGTAAAGCCCTCCTCAACCACACATATCAGCACGACTCCAAAACCACCAGATATGACTGTTCGATGTGATCTCCATTAAGCAATCCTGACACCACCAAACCAACTAAGCGCAATAGCCTATGTCAACCAAGACAGCTCACCTCGCGGACAAGATGGGATGGGATGGGACGGGGGTGGGTAGTATGGTAAGGTACGGGTGCTGTGCTATCGTTATCCATAAGAGCCTGCCACACGACAGGGGCAGCTCGCCACATCTACCCGCATACCCCTCTTACTCCCATTCCCTCTTTTTCATTTTCCTATTTTTTCTTCTTCCCAGATTCCGCTATTCTCGCGACTGGGACTGTGAGCCCACTTTCTGAGTTCGGCGTTACCTAGATGTGGGGGATTAGTGATGCTATTATGCGGTAGCTAGTCAGAAGGTCTAACCCACGGTGCGATATCCTATTGTATCTATGGCAACCTGGACGGTTTTTATTCTAGTATAAGTTCTCTGATTTGCCTCGGGTTTCTTTCTTTATTCATGTTTCTTAGACTTCCTTCCTTCCCTCCTTTTCCCCCATAGATAATAGATTACCCGAATACAATACTGCTCGGTTGGCCGGGGGGGACCTGAACATCGCGGTTCCCGACGAGACCAAAGGCAATTAAAAGCATTAATCACATATTATAAACACTTGCACAAGATTGATTCCTATCATCGACGATTCCCATGCCTTGTTGGATAAAGTAACCCTACCGGAACCCTAATTCTCAAAGTCTCAAGACCTCTTAACAGTGCGCAAGCAATAGTACATAATATTATGATACATACCGGCAGCAGCAGATTTACTTTACTCACCGCCACCCCCACGTGGCTCCCCGAAATGCTCCTATCAACAGCACATTTGAAGTCTCAAATATTACCTATTCCCGTAATTATATCATAACTGCTTGTATGATATGATACCCCCCTTACACCACCCTCACCACACCGAGCAAACGTGCATATAATACCACAAGCATTAGAAGTAGAGACTAGGCGTTCGACTGGCCGTTTCTCGTATCCCAAAATGGAGTTGGTCGGTCAACTTTATAGGAACTGACTAGGATACGGAGTGCTCGGAAGGGTTGTGTCTGGTACTGTACTGTACGGGGGGTTGAGGTGGATGGGATCTGTAACAGTCGTGTATTATGTGTTATTCGGCTCTAATAGTCGTGAATCACGTAGGGTATCTATGGCTCATCATATTCCTAATGTATAGTCGCGGTTCCGACATATCCTGTGGGGGGTTCTTTAACCTGCGGCACCATGTGCCGCTTCCACTCTCTCGTCAAGAGGTCTCACGTACTGTTCACGTCTTTCACTGATGATGATCTCGGGACGTGTTGAACTTAGTCCTTATCCGCCGTACAGAGGTAGTTTCCTTTTCCTTTCCTTTAGTCACAAGACTCTTGTTTGTTTTCACAATCTGTGACTACCCCTGATCTAATTATAAGTGGTTTACCGCATTGGGTACCTCATGTAGTTGGATGTCAGAATAAGGATATCACTACTGCATCATGTTGGAAAGGTGGCCTGGATAGTATAGGACACAGTGTCCGGTGTGACTGCTCAGTTGATGTAGTATATTAGTATCTCTTCTCACTTTGTATTTGAAAAATCAAGCTTCTTCTCTCCTACTCCGGAACGCACACATTCACAGGACGAGCGAATGATTCGCTATGATTAAAACTCCCAATCACTATTTATTGTACAAGTGCAAAAACACTACAATACAAACCAGCAAACAGCGCCCTGTATGCAAGAAAAATAAACAAACCTAGTATACCGTACTCAAACTGTACTACTACCACCTCTTCACGAACATTCATCACCCCCATCATTAACACTCTTAACCCCCCCCTCAAACACCTCAATCCCAACCTCCTCTCCAGCCAATGCTCTATTAGAATAAGCAACCCTCAAGCTCCTCCTCGACTCCCCAGTCTTTGGATCCTCGCTCTTTCGAATGACAACCCTCGTAGCCAGCAAATTCGCCCACACAAGTCCTAAAGCTGGTATCTTTCCGCCGCCTTCCAGCCCCTCATCACACCCCGCAAACCACTTCAACTGGAAGTCTAAGCTCATGATATCATCGTCATCGTCATCTCTATCCCGCGCCGACGACGACGACGACAATGGGGTGCGAGAACTAGCGGAAGGCGTAAATTTGTCCGAAACTTGGTTTGATACTACGACGGCCAGGTTGTGGTTTATGGCTAAGTGTCTCAAGGTTGCTGCCAATCTCACCATTTCTTTCCCTCGCTGCGCCATTTGACTGCCGTGCCGGGCGCCCGCGCTGGGCGCCCCCGTCGAGGACGACGACGGGGATGAAGAAGGTGTAGAAGTATTACTCGATCTCAACTTCTTATTCCTATTCATCGGCCGTTCGAATTCCGCCCTAAAGTTCGCTGCTATCGAGTCGATTACCACCAAGCCTACATTGAACTTCTGCACGAGCACCGGGAGCTGGTAGCGGATGATATGCTCCTGAGTTTCCAAATCCGAGCAGACGATCGAAAAGACCTTATCCGTCGTGGGCTGTTCACCCACGGGCAAGTCGCGGGAGATGTAATTTTTCATCTGGATCAGACGCAAGGTTGAGAGTGGGGCTTCGGTGGAGATGTAGACCGCTGGTCTACCCAGACCACCGCGGGATGGGGACAGTTGCACGGTGAGGGTTAAGAGGAGAAGGATTTGCGTTTTCCCGGACCCGCTTTCGCCAGCGAATTCGGTGATGGCTTGCGTTGGGATTTTGTTCAGGAGCCTGTCCAGCGTTGGCGAGTGGGTTGTTATCGTGCGGGGCGGTGGAAGCGAGGACAGCCGTGCAATGTCCGCGTGGATGTGCTCTACTAGGGTTCTCTGCAGGCTTTTGAGTTCTAGAAGTGAGGTGTTTAACTGGGATGGGAGGCGGCGGGAAATTGACATTGGGTCGAGGGCTACGAGGTCTGCGGTAGTTAATCTGGCGTCTCCAATGAAGTTGAGGAGGTTTGATACAGGAGGCGTGAGAGGGAATGTAGGGAAGAGGGTTAGGAGGTCGGACATTGTTATTATTATCGTTAAAGCAAAGTAAAAGAAGTAGATAGATGTACTATTGTAGAGAAGACGAACGGACGAGGGATGGAGGAAGAGACTGTTTGTTAGGGACTTAACATACTCGTAGCTCAGTAAAGCGCTTCCGGGCCTTAATCGATTTTGGGGCCCGGAAGACGCGTTTTGATTGGTGCGCGTTGCGTCATTGCGTGTACTTACGCTGACTCATGTTTACCGCAAACAACTCCTGCCTTTACTGATGCCCATCCATAACACTCGAGTATACAAATCCTTTCAACCCCTCAACCCCCTTTCACCACCACCACAACCATTCCCTACCTTTCTTCACCTCGATACAGGGAGGGAAAAGGGGAAAACATCACCACAATGCCAAAAGCACCCTCCACCCGCCGAAATCTCACCACTAACCAACCCTCTCGCAAACCTCCCACTTCCAGCAAACCCCCTCCTCGTCCCAAAAAGACCACAATCTACAACCCGAACAAACACTCCCTCGCCTCCCTCCCCTACCACATCCTAACCACAATCCTTCACTACGCTGCTTCAACCCCCAACTCTCCATTCCCGGATACGACACTCCTGCTAAAAACCCTAACCCTCTGTCGCACACTCTACGAGCCGACGCTCGCAGTGCTGTACCACACCCCCCCGACGAATACACTTCCCTGTGCCCACCGCTTGTTACGTACGCTGCGAGAGCGGGTGCATGTCCGGCCTCTGGTTAAAGCTCTCATAGCTGACATAGAACCACTGCTAGTGACTCGTGCAGCGCCATGGGGAGCCTGGGATATACGCGAGTTCCTAAGTCTCGCGAGCGGTGTGCGCGAGGTGGATATTCGCCATGCGAGGGTATCTAGCGTGAGGGCTGGTGCAATGGGGAGGAGTTGGCGGTACCCGAGCGAGCTATGGAACGTTCTTGATCAGGCCGGAGTGCTATTGCATGGGTGGACGTGGCGCGGGGAATTCATGGAAAGGATTGATCTCGATGAATTGAAGAGGGTGCATTCCCTCCGGCCTTTCTCGGGGCTGCGAAGGGTGGGACTGGTCGGGATTGAGAGCAACGATGAAGGTGCGACGGCAGGGGATCTGTCAAGGGAGGAGGGCTGCGCGGAGGTGTTAGCATCATTGGGGGCGTTGAGGGAGGTGGCGTTTGAAGACTGTTCTGTCGCCAATGAACACTTCTCCTCAGAGCTCACCACCAGAGCACCAGGGGCCAGATTGACTAAGTTATCGTTCACGAATTGCCCCCGCCTCACCTCCTCAGAAGACAACCTCCCCTCCCTCCTCCAATCCCCTCTCTGCAGCACAACCCTCACGTCCCTGACCATCACCAACTCCCCATCCTGCACCCTCTCCTTCACCCTCTTCCTTCCACCCACCCTCCAAACCCTCTCTTACACCGCCTCATCAATACCCTCCCCACTCTCCATCCTCCCCATCCCGCCCACCCCCACCCAGTGGCCACAAGACTTAACTTCCCTCACCTTGAACCTCATAAAGTTCACCTCCCAAACAGCCTGCTCCGCCCTCCTCTCCTCCCTCATATCCGCCGCCCCGCGATTATCCGCCATGCACGATATAGCCATTTGGTGCATCCTGGACATGGATTGGCGGGCCCGCGGTACCTTCCGAGAGACCTGGGAGCCCAGGGTTAAGTCCGCCTTTCAAAGGTGTTGGACCGGAGGCAGCGGCGGCGAGGTGAGGTTTGATAATTCGAGACCGGCCGAGAGGATATTTTCCGAGCGGGACTTTTTGGACTTTGGGAACGGAGCGGGTGGTGAAGGTGGTGGTGGGAGGAGGAATAGAGCTAGTCGTGGCACGGGAGGGGGGAGGAGAAGTGGTGGAGTGGGGATATTGGGCGTTAGGAGAACGGCTGAGAGTGATGATGAGGATTATACCGAGTAATATCATAGTCAGGTTGGATTGTTCATGGGGTGTCACTCGGGCTGGGGTTGGTTGTTTGCTTGCGCTGAGGAGAAGGAAGGAAATTTAGGGTGGGAATGTTGGGTCTTGAGGGAAAGAAAAGTCTTTGTACATACCTACGATACCTAGATGACTTACTTTAGCTGGGTTAACAAATGGAACGGTTTGTTGAAAGCTTGCAGCACTTATCTGCGCCTTGTCGATACAAGTCTCACGGTGATTAACATCATCGGAGCCGCTAGGGCACATTGCACGATATCACATGAATTAATTGTCAAACACACGCCGACGGCGGCCCCGACCATATCTATTCCCTATCACAAAGAGATAAAAGGAAAGAAGCAACACCCCCCCCAAACTAATCAATCAATTTCAATGACCTCCAGACCCTTTCCCTTTCCCTTGCCCGCCTCATCCCCCCTTTTCTTTCTCCCACCGGCGTTACCGCCCCTCAACGTCTGTCCGGATCCCGAAAACATGCTCTCCTTCTTCTCGCCTTGCCCACCATCCTTCTTTTTCACGGGCTTGATCTCGTACCCAAAGAATAGTTGTCCGGGGGGGAGGCGGAGCGGTTGCGGGCCTGTGCCTCTCCTAATAGTTGGTGCGGGGATGGCGAGTGGCGGGGGATTCGAGGAAACGCCGGCGACAGGGGTGCTAGGCTTATCCCTTGGAGTGTTAGCTTTCGAGCCCTTGAGCTTTTGACCGCCGCCTCCTGCGAAGAAGGATTGCTTTGCTCCGGGGGCGGCGGTGATGACGGCGCCAGACGGGGCAATAGCTGCATAGTTTATGCTCCTGGCCATGCTGCCTGTTTCGCCCAATGGTGTTATGTTTCTCCCCCCAACCACGCTTCCGGGTCTTGATGGCTGCGGAGCACGGCTAGGCTCGACGTACCCGACCGGGGGAGCAAAGTCGACAGATATATCCGTTTCAATGGTTGTTATGGCCTTCATCTTGGTCTCTGGCTTGACCTCCAACACAGCAATATCGAAGACCTGGTCGTTGTAAAAGAAGGAAAATACATCGCCAACCGTCAGTGCAGAGAAAGTTCTCAGTGCATTCTCAAGGACTGCTTTGGGATCTGTAATGGACGTTATGAAGGCCGTCGACTGGGGTTGGAGCTTTATGAATGTCCCCGCGAGGAGGTCGGTGGATTTAATTTGGAGGAGCTCGCCAGGCTCTAGGAGGAGGGTTTTCATCATCTACTCATCCCCCACATCAGTTGCCTCCTAGAAAGACACGTAGAGAAGGGGAAGATAGTTGGTACCCAATGTGGCAAGTAAACCCTCCCCTCTTCCGCAATAAACTCCAACACACCCGCGTGAGTGACTTTATCCTTCGACCCGTTCCTCAGCTCAAACAGCATCGGATAGGCGATGTGCAGCCGCGACAACTTATCCAGGGCAGACGGCGGCATGATGACTTTCCCACCGAAGTTCAACTCCGCGCGCTCCGCTCCCGACATCATGACGATGGGGTAGCAGCGGAGGAATTCATCAAAGCGCCGGTTGCGTGGGTGGTAGCTAGGGACCATAACCTCGTCGTCGTAGAAATTTCCACCGAACTGTTTGCGGCGTAGGATGGTAGTTGAGTTAGCTTGGATCTGGATGGCCGAATGCCTGTTTACAGGTTTGTTGCGCGGTGTGGTAGGAGTAGGCTGGGAGGGGATGATGAAAAGGACAGGAGAGTATAAGATAACTACTTACCATGTTGAAAGAGGCCTGATGGCTGGGGTGATGATGTTGATGACGGGAATCCAGCTTAGAGCTTCAGAGGCTGCGCAGTGGGAGTTGAGTTAATTTAACTGAGAGGTAGACAAGTCCTCTGTGGTTGCCTGTGAAAGAAGGTTCTTGACGTCAGCTCAACACGTGACTAGGCCCTGGACTAGGATAATACAACTATTCACTGTGCCATGCAATATCACTCGTTATGGTCTTAGATGATGATCCGGACAGCCCCAAAGCAGCATCTTGAAACCGTAAACAGACTCTTGGAGCCAGGTTTGGCTCCATGACCAGATGTTTAGTATGCCCTCTGAAGACATCTTCTCACCAAGTAGAAGAACTTCGCAAACCCCACAAAGGGCAGATTTTCACACACCAAGCCACCTTAAAATACCAGAAGCCGACATGATGCCTCAGACACAAGCAAGATCCCACAAACTCCAATACCCGGCACAAAGCTAACAATCGCATATTTTTCACCAAGTTAGGCACCCCTGCAAAACCCATAAAACCTTATATTATTATTTTTACACCAAGCCTGAGCATATTTAGGCCGAGTTAAATACCAAAACTCAAGCAAAGTCATATTAATACAGCCACTCATCATAAGTGTTCATGAAAGCTTAGTCAGCAGCCTTGCCAAAAAAAAAAAAGGCCAGATTGTAACTGGTAATTGTGGTGCCCATTCAACTCAATGTCTCTACCAAAACCCCCTATTCTATAATTCAACCATGGTTTACTGATCCAGATATTCCAAACCTGCTGCAAAAAATAAGCCTCCTCCAAAGACCTCCAGAAGAGAAATGACCAATATTGAAAAAGGCATGATTATTGCCTTTTTCTATTGTCTTCGCAATATCACTCTAGTGGCTCAAATTATTGGCTGGCCCTGGACAACAATTAAAAGCTTCATTGCTTGAGCATGTGAACAGCAATTACTAGATAATATTCTGCTTCCTGGTCACCCTTGCCTCCTTACTTAGCGACAGCATTGTACAATTGTTCAAGTAGCCAAGTTAAATTGAAAAATGATAAGAGCTGACTTCCAGGATAAATTTGCGCCTGGCATATTACTTTCTACAGGTAACAAAAAAAAAACTCGGAGTTTTGTACTACACTGAGAGCCTGTACCACCATGACTACTCCTAGGCTGAGTGATAGGATATGATTTCAGTTAACTAACTTGCAATAGTGGATAGAGTACTTAGAGAAGCTAATATCAAAAAATGGCTAGCCAAATCAAGATTCACACTCAAACCTGAGCATGTTGCTAAGAGATGGAAATGGGCAACTGCTTATAAAGATTGGACTGCTGAGGATTGTAAAAGAGTTATTTGGAGTAATGAATGTAGTGTGGAGAAATACAAGGATCCAAGGCAACAATGGGTTTTCAGAGAGCCGAGAGAGAAGTGGCTGACTGAGTGTATTCATCCAAAAGAGAAGGATAAGAGAATTTCACGCATAGTTTAGGGTGCTTTTAGGGTAAAAGTAAAGGTCTTTTGGTTTCTATTACTCAAAATATTAATAAGACTAGGTATATTAGACATTTAAGAAGACATCTTTTTCCTGTTATTCATCAAATAGTTTCTTTAGGTATACAACTTGAAGATATTCTTTTTCAGCAAGATAATGCTCCTGTTCATAAGGCATATAGTGATATGGATTGGCTTGAGAGAAATTGTATTCCAGTTGAGGAGCACCCTCTATATTTTCCTGATTTGGATCCTATTCAGCATGTATGGGTTGAGCTTAAAAAGCCATTACATTAGCAATATCCAAGAATTGGAGATAGTCTAGGAGGGAAAGAAGCTGTGAAGAGGAGGCTTGCATATGTATTACCACTGGTTTGAGAGACAATTCCTGAGAAGGTTTTTGAAAAGTTGTAGAAATCAATGCCAAATAGAGTAGCTGCAGTTTTGGAGACAGGAGGAGGATATACAAAGTACTAGCTAGTATTATTTCTATTTCTATTTTACAATTTATTATGGGGTATTGTGGTTGATCAGTTGATTGATTGTTCACTATGGTTGATCGTTCATATGTATGATTACTGGTTGCAACTCCACTATGGTACCCTACCATAGTATGGTGCTATCACTAATTAAACAGGTCTCAGATCATGAACACTTATAATGAGTGGCTGTACATATTTTACACAAAGTGGCCATAGAATATTTTCACTGAGTTAGACATCACACAAATCCCATAAAGTTTATATTATTATTTTTACAATAAGCCTGGGCATATTTGTGTTGGAAAAATGCCAAAACTCAAGCAAAGTCGTATCAATATACAAAGCTATCATAGAATATTTTCACCAAGTTAGACATCCCGCAAAATTCATAAAACTTATATTATTATTTTTACACCAAGCCTGAGCATATTATTATTAAGCTAGATACCAAAACCCAAGCCACGCTGTATTCTATTTTTACATAAATCTGCCATAATATAATCTTCAACATAGTAGTGGCAAAACTAAGGTAGTGGCAAACAGGGGTATTTGGTAGTCAAAAAAGGAACTTGTCAAGGTTAGGGTTGCAGAAAATTACTGGTCATTGATCCCTGTTCACCACCACCTCAGTTTTGCAGTGACTACGGTGAAGACTGTATTATAAACCTATTGTTTTTTTTTACACCAAGTCTAGGCATATTTTTATCAAGATAGATATGATACCTCCGCAAAATTCCAAGCAAAGTGGTATTGTATTTTTACTCAAAGTTGCCATAATATTATAAAGAAAAACCTTCATCACCAAGTGATGCACCTCTAGAAAATCCATATACTAAGCCTAGGTATTTTTTTATATCAAGCTAGATATGTCCAACAAAATCCCATAATGGTTGTTGACATGTTTTGAAGAATAGACACTTTCTGGCCATCTAGACAGGTTCTGATTAGTGTACCTTACCTGTTGATGGAGTAGTAGAGTGGTCTTAATCTACCCATGGTAGGCTGACTGTGGGATACAGATCCCTCTTGAGGGAGGCCAGTAAGGAATAGAAGAGCTCTTTTTTACAACGGACCTTATTGAGTATCTTTCAGCAAGCTAGTTACATCCCTGCGAAATCTACAACAAATGTTACACTAGTAGATAAAGTGTAACGTGTTCGCAAGGTGCTAATCACGTTATCGATAATAGATACGATAGTTGGCAGGTGGCCTGCTCTTCCAGAGAGGAGGCGAGAGCTGAGAACTAAAGGAGGCTTCGAGGGCGTACTGAGGAACAAAGAAGTAACCGTTCAACCAAGTATATTGAAATACTGTCTGTCGAAGTCTGCCTTTTCTATCGTAGAAACAGGCGGTCTTTAAATACACAAATCTGTTCATGTCTAGCATGAACGAAACTAATCAAGGGTATCAATTGATACTCTTTGGTAAAACTCTTTAAGTATCAAAGCGATACTTAAAACAAAACATAAAACAAAACCAAGTATCAAACGATACTTAAAACAAACCAAGTATCAAAGCGATACTTAAAACAAAACATAAAACAAAACCAAGTATCAAACGATACTTAAAACAAACCAAGTATCAAAGCGATACTTAAAACAAAACATAAAACAAAACCAATAACCAAGTACCCATACCGGTTACATAAAGCACATAAAGTTCATCTCCACTAAGCTAACCGAGTGTTTAAATAACCTTCTATGGTTAGATAGGGTGGGGGGGAGTCTACCAGCCTGAGGTGATTTTCGTTTATGATGTTAGTCAGTGAGAACCTGAGAGGGTCCTGTGATTATGACCCAGTTATTAAAAGCTCAGAATGACAAGTATTGATAGTTTTAGGTAGTGCCAATTCCAAGTCAACAAGCTGAATGATGAATATATAAGCTTGCAGTCTCCTCCTCCTCAGCTCCTCCTAAGCTCCCACTACTCCAGAAATGCCTTTTAATATCAACAACAAGTTGCTTAGTCCAAATTTGATCAACAAACTAAAAATGGTATGGGCCAGGCCCATAGAGAAAGCGAATGGTTACATTAAAGAAAGTTGCATCTAGTAAACTTTTACTATATTTCCTATATATTCAAATTCTAACAGGCTAATATTAGTTTTCATAAGGATGTGCGGGAGGAGAATGTCAATCCAGATCAGGCTCTAGAGAAATTTGACCCAAAAGACATCTGCGCATTTCTTTCCTGGAAGGCAAGAGAAATAATGGAGAAGAAGAAACATCTCCCTTCTAGGTCCACCATCCTTACGTACTATAAGAGGCTTCAATTGTTAGTATTGGAAATTCAATTAGAGAAACCGGAGCTTTTCACCAAGTATGAGAAGGAATACACAAATAAAATAGTCCAGGGTATAAGTCTTCACATACAAATCTACACTAGGAGAGGGGTATTGACCACAGCTCTAGTTCATCATGGTATTGGAGATAGATGAGGGTATTATAGTGCCCCCATTTGGAGAAAAAGAAATCTGTACCTCCTCCAACTTGCATGCACTATTGCAGTATTGTTGGTACTTTGTTGCTGGGGGCCTTTTGCATAAAAGATATCAAATTCAAACTGCTCTGCTAATGCAGTTAATATCATATACCTCCTCCAGACCTGGTATATTGGTTGAGTCATCTGGATATGCTAATACTAATGAATGCATTACATATAAGGTAAGCTACTATTTAAAGTGCTAGGAACCTTACAACTGAAAGTATATAGGACATGCAATTGCTTGTAGTTGGGGGTACTATGGATGATTCTGGAGATTCCCTAGTCCTTGTTATTAGAACTTTACTACTAAAAGGAGGCAGAAATACCAGTGAACTGTGAGTATTATCTGGAAGTATACTGGTGGGCACTAGAGGCTAACAAGAAATAGTGTGAAATATTTGTTACATCCAGAACCTGATATTCCCTTATGTTGTCTGATAATTCTCTCTCTAGCCCTTGCTTTTGTGGATGATATCTTTGAGAATGAGAGTATAACGCTTGTGGATACTTTCCAGCTCAAAGTCTGAGATAAAAACACCAGTGTTCTGACTATCTCCTGGAAGAAGTCTATTCTTTACACTCTAGTTTTTTGGAGGGTTGAACAAGGAAATTCAGATGTATCTCTGACACTTTCCTTCCATTGCAGTAACCTCTCTCTCCAACTTAGTTGCCTTGGTATGGTCGTGGGATTTATGAAAAAGCTTACTCCCTACTGTTTCTAGTGCGACACTGTTAATAGTTTGCTTAGCAAGCAAGCTGCTACCGAAGGAGTCACAATGGCAATTAGATAAAAGATACTGAGCCATTCAAACCCAGGTGTGATCAAATACTACATGCAGCCCCTAGTTACTGTGGATACACAATCTCCGTTTCTTGGAAAGCAATCTTGTACTGAACTAATGGAGGCCTCGATCTGCATGGGGAGGGTGAGAGATCCCAGAGTACCGGTAAAGCTGATTTTGGAGAAAAACAAGGTGGTGTAGAGTGATCACCCTCAGTTATCCATTTTGGACACTGAGCGGGAGGAGGTCAAGAGGAAAATCGTAGTGCTTTATGGAACAATTAAAAGCGCTAAAGGAACTTTATTAGGGAAAGGCCACTAGAAGTTATCAGATAAGATCAACAATTTGAGACAGAAAGTCAGGGCTACTAGACTTATACAAGTGCGAGACAAATATCATTGGCAATACAATTACTCGGAAATCTCAAATCAACTTAACAATAGAAAGGCTCTCCACCAAAAGATTTCAACTGCTATCCCCGATTTTAAACTAGTCCTACGTACCCGAATTGCCAGATACTTAGGCCACACAGAGTTTGATATTCCTCAAGGTATAGTGGATATGGTAGAATTGTGCCGTGATCAGGTTACGTTACCTTTTCGACATATGGAAGACTCTGTTTTGGACCGCCTGATGGCCAAACCTGAAGATAGACCTCTGAGCTATATACCAAGTGATGGTGTCATAACACCTCCACTAACAGCATCCAATATGCACACCTCCAGATCTGCTGGGTGAATATGCCCCTTTTGCCTCAAAGACCCTAAAGTTTGCACTATCTGTGAGCTTCACATCTATGCGATACTCCGGACCACAATCTAACATATATGCACTCATATAGTCAAACTCAAATCATCCGCAAGTGTCAATTGCCCCTACTTGGAATGTTCAATATCTCTGGAAAATGTCGACCATCTTAAGAACCATTTCGCCAAGGTCCACTGTTTTAGGTTATAGTAACAAAGGTGGACCAAGCAGGAGCAAGCTGCAGACGGATTAGGAATTTAGGATTTACCAGGCAAAGATGTTTCACCTTCTGCAATGTAGGGTGAGGGTATATTTTTCGAGCATAGGTGCACAGAGGATGAAACAACATCGAAGATCAAGCTTGAACACCTTTTTGGTAACAGTGAGTGGTACTCCAAGATTGCAATTTCTAAGTTAGTTTCCTTGAATTTTCTAGGTTTAGCTCTATCACCTTGTTGTCGTTCTTTATTTAGTATTTCATTTGGGCTTAGTCTCTTCCTTTACAATTATTCCTAACGTCTATACCGCGCACTAAATAATTTATAACAGGGGACACCTTGGCAAAAAAATAAATACACATACTTGTTCAATTCCCATAGATTTTTTCTGCAACTGCTCAAGCCACAGGTTGATCGTTAGAAATGATGATTTACTAATACAATTGAACATGATCTCTAGAAACTGGGAATTACTGTGCGAGCTGGTCCTACTCAACAAGATGAGGAATGGATTACAGGGATGACAGGCCAAAGCTAGTATTGGAAAATTCTGTTTTCTGTTTTTCCATAACCTCCAACTTCCTTTATTATTATCCTTGTTATGAGCTTTTCTTTTACTTTATACCCCCTTAGCTCAAATTTGACAGTGGAACTAAATCCTCTCTAGAGACAAGTTTGCATTCCAATCTTAGTGGTGTTTACAGTGCAGTACTAATAGAGTATCGCTACCAAGAAAACTCGTTAAATCTACTATCGGTGGCCAGGCACTTGGACTTTCTTTACAGTATAATATAGTATAGAAACATATATCCAGATATTGTACTAGTACTGTATGAGCCTGGTGCCAAAAATGATCGCTAGTGTATAGATATAAATTTTAGCTATAAAAGCTACAAAACTACACTATTTGTGCTTTGTTTGTGTTATCCATTGAAAACAGCCATATTCACGGCCTTCTGACCACTGATTTAGTGAGATAATCTAACCAGATATTCACTTACATGTGAAACAATTTCCGGGATCCTACTTTCCAACCCTTTAGGACTCTATATCTGAACTGGTTAAGGGGTTATCAGGAGAGCTATAGTTTATTTGAAATGATAGGACTGATTTGACAATGTGAAACGATTGAGTGACTGGCTATAATGGAACTGAAACAAAAAATTACCGATGACAAGCAACAAAAAGAGGTTGTTATGGTGAGATGAAAAATTTCTCTCTTCTAATTCAACTTGACACACAATACTTAGCTAACTAATTGACTAATGGAAAAGACAGGAGATATTTATATATAAAAAAAAAAAAAAGTGACAAGCGCACTACGTGGAAATCAGTATTTTATCTTTCCACACATTATCACACATTCTTTTTCCACACATATCTCCCGCTCCCCCCTCCATTGAAACTCCTGCGCTAACAAAAGAAAGATAAACTTAAAGAACTCTCTCCCACCTTTCTAGCCTCCATGCATGCCTGTACTCTCTTACAAAAGAACTCTCCTAACGCTTTCCATCATCTGCTTTCTAGATTCCTCACAAGAGACTCTCCCGCTCCTGCTTCCCTACAAGAGACTCTCTGCTTCTGCACTAGGAACTCTCCCACTTTCCTCCAGATGTCAAAGAGCGATGATAGCCGTAGCAGGCGAGGTAGCGATACGGACGTACAATAGTGCACACACAGGCGACAGTAGACAACGGAGAGGATGTACGGGTGGATATCAAGATGACAAAGGACGACGATGGAAAGTAATAGGATACCAACAGCTGATAGTGGGCAAATAAACAGGTGATAGCGATAGCATGTCGAGCCGCATTTCCAACATGGTTGGTACAATGATCCTGGCGTAATTTCGTATATCACTCCATTGCGTTGTATTGGCTTAGGACTTTTCCAAAGGATACTGCTAAATCTCTAATATCCGTGTCTACATAATCTTCATATCGTCTTTATTCTCCAATCTAACTAGCCCCTTCTATCCACCTCATTTATTTTACTAGAAGTGCAGAATCAGACTTCTTGGTACCTTGCCACAAGAGTTGTGCAAATTCTGGTTTCAGCCACTCAGTACTGACTAGATCTGAAGGATTTTCCTCTGTGAAAACACAAAACGCATTCCAGATTGTGTAAACTCCACAATGCACAATATTTGTTTGCATGGCACATTTCTAATGATATTAAGGCTTGGTAGGAAAAAAAAAGATAGATGTTATACATACTACATATTTGTATCTCCATTCTTTGGCTATGCTGTCGGAGGTCGTACTCATTTTTTCAAGTTCCTTTCACCAGGTTCTGTAACAGCCACAGAATTTTAGATATACCTACTTTTTGGCCCCTTCCTGCATTACCTAAGGAGTCATATATCTTTGTGCTTTGTTCCTGCCAATTCATGATTGCCAAAACCCAGTGATTTTCGCTAACCAATAACGGAAATACAATTGTCTTCTCGTGGAAATTAGGATTACATTAGAGAAATTTGTCGAGTTGCTTAGGGTCACTAGTTAGATACGAATGACTAGGGATATACTTCTCATCTTGATTACTGCTATTCCTGTTGTGGAGGAATAGTAGGTAGTTGACAAGGCCCCCCTCTAGGCAGTTTTCTGGAACTAGTCTTAATATCATATACAGGCGAAATTCATGCTTCCGAAATGGATTGTATGACCTAAATCTCTAGCGGCATGTTTTTTCTCTCTATTAGCACATTAGCACGGATCGGCCATTAGATAGACACACAATACCTACCCAACTACTCCAAAAGTCTTCACCTGGCTCAGAAGCGGCTGAAGGCAAAGAATTGAGCCAAGGTGAAAACTATGAAGATATTGGGGATGGCACCTCCATACCAACACCCATGCCTCCGAGTTCGTAATAATACTCAAAGCCAACTGTAGTAAAAGGGCTAGTTTGGCCCCCATCATCTCGGACAAGATCTATTGGCCACTCCTTTTCTCCGTCTTGAAGAGTAAGTACCCCTAATGAGCCCTGGTCACTGCCACTATCCTAGGCAAATCCATTTATTGGAAACTCCTAGAGACTGTCCTCACTACTGATTTCAGAAAGAGGTCTCTCCCTACCTCCGCTTACACCACTCTCCAGTGGCCGCTTGTTGCGGCCCATGTGAGATAGTATTTCGGGCAATTGCTCTTCATTGTCCTTCCTACCACCACGGATGTCTAGTTGGCTTTCAATATCCCAACTGGTTGGGGGTTTCAGTTGATTTACGTCATCCTCCTGTAACGATCCCTCCTCAGATAGTTAGTTCTTGGCGACGGGGAACAATACTTCTCTTCTTTTTATATTTCTTTCCTTAGTCTTACGATAGTACTAGGTCTCTGCCTACGTTGCCAATAGTACAAGACCTTGGTCTTCTATCGGGAACGCCTATTGTAAGCTTTCTCTAACTCTTCTTCGTGAAGAGCTTTCCTTGGTGTAATGATAACATTGCAATTAAGATAAAGATCGTAAAGGTGTTTTATATTCGTTAAACTAATAAGTAGGAAAAGTACTTAGAATTCAATCTAATTTTATTTATACTAGTACCGCCAACACTGGTATGCGACTAGTCTCCCCCATGCCCCATAAAACAAACTATTTAAAATACACTACGGCGAACTATTCTGCCTTGCAGCCACTCCTCACAAACAAAAATCCAAAAATCACTACCTAAGCGGGCTCACGGCTGCTCGCAGCGACTAGCGCTACCCCGGATTAACGTGTCTTTCCACCTCGCCACCCAACCACTGTCTCATACCCTCACCCCTATTCGCCCCCATCACAATTTGATCCGCATACTCAATAAAGGAAACATACAGTCTGTCCCAACATTCCTCCGTCCTCTTGTAATGCAACCCAAGGTCCAAATATCCTTCTGCCAACGCCAAACTATAAAAGGGGCAGCATGGTTCCTTCAGCATCCCATTTACCTTAGCCCACCTCAAAACTGCAGACGTCCACGTCGCCAGGTTCAGCTCGTCCCACTGCAGATGTTGAGAATACCAAAATCGATCATGATATATCTGTAAGCACCGAGGGCGTCTCTCGAAGTGCTCCGCAAAGGTGGCGCATTTCTTGGTAGCTGTAGCGGCAATGGCAGTACCACAATAGGGACACTCGCATCGTCATTGGTCAGGTAAAAAGAACCACTTCTTCGGCAATGTCACCTCACCTGGCAAAATGCAGCCACTACTGTCGTGTCTCTTCTCACACTGGGTACAGGTCGTAGGATCTCCTACCAACACCGTCCGCCCATTTCTCTCCACCATTAATGTGCCCTCAAAGGGATTACCTGCCACCACCAATTCCCCATTTATTAATCCAACATGGCGAGGGATTCCCAGACACAGCCACTGATGACCCCTTCCATTAATGCTTCCACCTCAAGACCGCCGAATCCTTATACAAGTCTTCATTAGCAGGGCATTCTTGAGCATAGCGGGGGCACTCAGTCCAGTGGTGTCTGCCTTCCTTCCCTTCACAATTGTCATGGCCAACCATGCTCGTCCCACTGCGGATTCTTAACAAAATACAGGAATCCATTCGGGTCAGGCGTTGGAGGTGTCGGGGTACTTTCGGTTCCTGAGCATAGTACTTGTACCCTTCCCTAACATGCCCGATCCCCCATTCTTCCTTACACAGTTCCCTAGCCAGGACCACATGACCAATCCCAAAGCTAATCCCTTCTTAAAGTAGGGGGCACAAGGGGTATTCGATACAGGCCTTAGCCTTCATGTCGACCATCTCATTGCCATTAATGCCCAAGTGACCGGGGACCCAACCCAAGCTGACTTGTGAGAATGTATTCAACAGGGGTATTATTACCTCCCACAGCTCAGCCGAGTTACCATCCGAAAACATGTTGTCAACCATGATGAGAGCCGGCACACAATCCAAGAACACATGTACTAGTTGTCTCTTGGCCACATCCTGTGCATGTCGTAGGGTACACACAACAGCAAACAACTCGCATTCCACATGTTCTAGGATGGAGAAACCGAGCACCCATTAACATGGGTCAAGGCCCCTCGCTCAAACACCGTCCAGGCTACACCAGCCCCTTTAGAGCACTTGGACCCATCCGTATATATAACCACATCCGAAGATGTACAGAGGGCTGAGTACAATACTTGATAGTGTGCAGCCATTACCGCCTTGCCTTTCCCAATTGAGACTGTCGGACGACAGGTGAGCTCCTTGTTCGAAGTGTGCTAATGCGCCACCATGCCCTCCTCCTTCCATTATAGTCGTATTTCCCCATACCATGGATGCTGGTCACAGTACCGGTAATTGATAAACTGACTATAACACCTTCGTTGTAGGTATCTTCCTTGAACAGTGACAGGCGGCGTCCTGAACTCGGCTAGTAGTATTTTGTTTGCCAACCTCATAGGGGTTCGAAATACTGATCGGAGGTAGTCTTTAACGTATACCTGAATCTGCTTCACATACGATGCGTGGTCGGATTCAAACTCAAGTCCGTAGTAGATAGTCGGAAGGTAGGCTGCCTGCACTAAGAGGTAAGTCTCCCACGCTCCTAGCCCACCAACACTCCCAAACCTTCTCCCCAATGCCGAAATCCTTCTCCTAACACCCAACCTCCTTTCCAACCAATACTTTACATGAGAGGAAAAATTAAGAAATACATTAAACCTATACCCAAGAACCTGTAAGTCCTTCGAAGGCAACACCATTTCTCCTAACAATTTTATTCCTTCCCATGCCTTATCTCCAAACCCAATCTACTGAGTCTTGAGGGCACTGAACCCCATTCCCCTGGCTCTGGCTATGCGGTCACAGTCTGCAAATATCTCTCCCGCATAGTATCGGGTAGCCTTACTTGACTACGCCGCTACCATAATGACGCCGTCATCGACGTACAAGACTACTAACTGACGTACACCGGGAGAGTATCACATGCATGGCCTGAATATATCTGCCACATATTCGGCGAAAAGGAATGAGGAAAGGGGTGAGCCCTGAGGTACGCCTTTACTGATATGGTAAGGGTGAGAGACGCATTCGTTGAAGCGAAACCGTACCGACCGACAGGAGGCCCACCACCGGATCTATTCGTAAAGGTATACAGGGCACCTCCTAGCTACCAGAAGGTCTGACAGGAGATGGATATCAATGTTATCAAACCCTCCTTCCACGTCCATTGACAAGATCAGTCTTTTGTACACCTCGTTATGTCGTAGGAACTCAAAGACTACCACCACGGCATCATGAACGCCTCACTTACGTCGGGATCCAAACTGTGTTCCCCCAGATCAAGGCAGGCGGCCAGTCTCCACAGGACAACCTGTTCTGCAACTTTCGCCGGTGTCGGCAGGAGGTGTGTCATTCTCCAGGATTTCATGACATCATACCTGAGTTTGTCCAGTTTAGGTATGAGTACTACCTCAGTCTTATACCAGTCTGGAATGTCGTGTCGCAGCCCGTAGTTCACCAGGCACCTCAATGCTGTCGTATCTCTTCGTTTCCAAAACCGTAGGAAGGGATAGCCAATATCATCCTCGCCCGGGCCTGTATTCGTAAGGGACCTGGAAATGATAACTTCCATTTCTTGAGCAGTATCCATATCGATTGAGGAATCCTTCCAAAGGGTGGGGTTGATAGGGGACAACTGCTGTGCAATCTAGTCAGTAATGTCTGAATGTGTAGTAGCATAGGACCCATCTAGTCGTGCCATGGAGGGAAGGGTTCGCTTAGCTTCCAACTTCTATGCCAACCTAAAAATATCTGGGTCTTGGCTCTTGGCTATCTTTTCCCTGATATGCTCGAATCTAGCCCTTAGCAGGCATGCTCAGTATACACATCGGGCCAATTTATAGTCCTCTGTCCGCTCTGCCTTGCATTTGGAGTATCAATGTAGCCGGGCCATATCCAGCCTCATCCTGTCCAACTCGGGTGTCCACCACTCGCCCTGACCTCTGCCAACGGAGGCCCGTGGGAGCGTATCCACCACTTGTCTTACCCGTTTCCACAACTTCCCATCTTCCATCTCTTGTAGGGCATCCAACTGTTTCCCAACTTTTTCCCAAACTACCTTCTTCCAGGCTGGCCTCCTACGCATGATGTTATCAGGGAGGTCGATTGCCAATTTCAGGGCTTGAGCACTATACTCACAGCCAGTGGCATTGAGGTATCGATGCCTGATGTACGGTGCCCAGTGTAGGCAAAGATCGATTCTGGAAACATCCCTAAAGGTTGGTACTGTTGGGAGAACTATGTTCATATCGCGCATTAGGGCTGTGAACCACTGTTTTAGCCACCATCTACCTGTATTGTTGTGGTCTGTGTTGGGGTCCCAATCTTGGTGTCTGACATTGAAGTCACCAAACACGATGTCTGGTTCCCCGAGTTCGTCCAACCAGCCAACAAATTGGTCCTTAGAGTAACCGGGCCGGAAGTAGACTCCTGTAAGTACCTTCTTCACCCTCTTCTCCCAATAGCCAACACTGGCATACTCTCTCCATGCCTCACCATCTCAAACATCCCACAAATATGGGATCTAACAAACACCTCAACACCTGACTTCATAACAAAGGAAAACAAATTCCACCCATCAACATCTATACGTACATGTAGCCCCTCCAGATCTACCGGTAGTTCAATAATAAAAAACAAATCAACAAAGGAAAACACATCAAATGCTAGCACCTGATTATGACCACTCCTTCCCACGTTTAATGCCATTATGGTAATAAGCATTAAAAGGGGTCTTTGACTGATCCATTTATGCCACAAGGGCTAGAGGCGTAAGGAGCACCACTATCCTGGTCCCAGGCGGTCCAAAAAGTATCTTCCCGGTGGGGTTTGGAAGTGGCTGTAGTTTTCAAAATCCCATGCGCAGGCGAGGGGAAGGGGCGTTCAGGTTCCTTACCTTTGGCCTTATCTGACTTCTGACCGGGGCTTTTATCTTCCTTGTTGCTACTGATCTCGACCAGTCATGGTGTTGGGGACCTTCCACGACTGCGGCGTCATCTCAGGGCCCTCCCCGTCTGACTTCCCAGTTGTTCTGGTACCTTAGCAGGTTCGGTCAGTGGGGCCACCCCTTGATTAGAACTCGAGGACGATGGAGCTGGGGGCGATGACCTGACTCCTGGGCACTGCTCGTATCCAGTAAAATGGTCTATCCAGTCACAAAGCCAACATTGTCTCCTAGTTTGTCCACAGGCCTGGCCCACACCTCCTGGGCATTCAAGCTTGCTGCATATATGCTCCCGGGAGAAATGTACTCCAAAACACAACCGACAACGGGGTGGGCGACTATATGTGGCTTCGAAGTGGCCAGTTTCCAGGTACTTACCACAAATCTTTAGGGGTCTATGTTCTTCAAACACCCGGACATTGCGGGCTCCTCCTCTCAACCATATTTTTCCTTCGGCCAGCCTTTCCCTGATGGCCTCGTTCTTTTCGACCACAAAGCAGATGCCACACACTGTAGTATTGGCCTGTCTCATGGCGTGGATGGACTCCATAATATCTGGCCTAGACACCGTTACTACACCAGTGTTGGATTGTTCCAGGTCAATGCGGAGGCCATTAAAAGCTGCGCTTCTAGTCCATCCCTCAACTCTCCATATTGACCTCCGTCCTGTGTCAGCAAGCGGGACTCCAGAAACAAAAATCTTCACCTTTTCCAAATTCCTCTGAAACTTGAACTCTGGGAGTGACAATTTTCAAAGTAGGTCGAGCCTTGCCTTATCGAGTCAGTTGCCTAATTCTGTAACAGAATGCCCTGCCAGGGTTAAAAAGATACAACCAATCTCAGGCCAGACGTGTCCAGCACGAATGTACGGGACATTGCCACGAATTTTTCCCTGATTTGAGAAGGTCGTATTGATCCGATTCCGAATCGCCTCAATGCCTACCCTTTCTGGTAGGGCCACTGGTTTGCGAGTGGCAAATCGCATAGTAATATGCCTTCCTTGGGTATCTGGGGTTAGTGACAACTGTGGTGGTGCCGGTATTGAGTTGAGTGGGTCGGGAGGTCCCTGTGGAACCTGTTGGTACTCCTGTCACATCGGAGCTGCAGTTACCTTGATGCTGGCCATGGCCACAGGCCCTGATTGAGCTGGCATAGTAGTAGGTATACCAGCAACGGGGGCCGGTTCCTGTCTGTTAGTGTTCCTCCCATGAGTCTTGGCTGGGGTCGCCATTTCCTTCTTGCTACCAGATCCACTGGCAGCTTTTCTCCTCTTTCTGGCAGAACCGCTCAGGTGCCTACCACAACTTCTATCCCTTCTTTTTTCTTCTTCCTCCCCATCCTCTTTTTCCCAGTGCACTGACTTGCCTTCTCCCCCATGAGCCATACATAGAGTCACCGCTCCTTCATTGGAGGAGCTCCCACTACTAGACTGGTGGGAGGAGGCTGCTGATGTGGGGCGGATGGAGGGTGTCTGCTCTTTATGAGTGGCAGGAGGCTTGGGCACATATGCCATTCTTTTCACTACCTCTGTGAAGAAGGCCTAGGCTGTAGGAGCTACTGTAGTAGCTTCCTTTCCCTTAACGGGGCCAAGGGGCAGTGTAGCTCCCAACAATGTAGACAGGGTATTGCCGGACATCACTGAAAAGGATCGGCAGTGGGGGAGCAACCTACCTCGTAGTGTCTCTATCTCTTTCCTTTGTTTGCCAACAATATCCGTCAGCGCCTTCACTACCCATTCCAGCAGGTATACCCGGCTCCAGTAGTTCATCCCACCCTCTGGTCCTTCATTGTCAAATGCAGCGCCATTGTTCATCCAGGTTCGGACATCGTGCATAGTGTCGTCCTCAATTGACCCAGATTCTGAGGAGAGGAGGGGCTGAGTATTGCTAGAGCGTATGTCCTGCAACCCTTCTAATATGGATCCAATTATACTACCCGAGTGGGGCCCTAGAGAGGGAGTCCTGCCTGCATCAAGCATCTCGCATACTCCTGCCATAATTAGATCCGCCTGGGCCACAGCGGCATCAGCTTCCTCAGGTTGGGTATCTTGAAGGTGAACCTCTAACGGTGTTTGAGTGTCGTATGAGACCTCCCGGAAGCTTGATAGCTGTTCTTCCTTCAAACCCCACTCTTTATCAGAGACCGGTGGTGAGGATGCCATTGCCGGAGAGGGGGCGTGGATGCTGTCGCCCAGTCCAGTGGCTTCGGGGTTGCGATCCTCTTCCAAATCCATCCGAGTGTCCCGAGCCAACACCTCAGAGGTAGGCTGGATGTCTTCGGTTACCAGTGGAGATGAGGAATACGTTGTAGCCTCAATGGTCGACGGGAGACTCACAGGTGGGGGAATGGCCAGGCCCCTGTGATGTACGTTCGGGGACAGGCCAGAAAGAGCGGGAACGATCTATTTTTTCCGGCCTTCATCAACATTGATGGCCCTTAAAAACTGTGGTCTAAGAGCTGGCGTGGCAGATCATTTGGCGGGAGATGCTGACCACGTATGGCGTCTCATCCCAGCGGTAGAGAGGGTGTAATACTAATCCTCAGGGCCATCTAATCTGAACTTTGGGGTCTCATAGAGAGCCCTTTCTCCAGATGACATCCCGGCTAGAAAGGAAGGAGTGGATGAGCCAGCCTTGCGTGCAGGGGTCTGACGGAGGAAGCTGGGCATCTTGCTTTGGACGGCCCTAGCGAGGGGAGGGGTAACAGACCATGAACTTGCCTCAACCTTAGCCGCAGTCGAGTCATTTTTGGTCAGTAGTATAGGAGATTCAGGAATGATGGCCTGAGAGTCTTTGAGGGGAGAGGGTACTGGGGCTGGAGAGTATTTCGAGCCATGATCGGAGTTGAACCGAACGATGAGTCCTGTGGTGGTGTCCCTGTTCAAGCCACACATGGCTGAGCAGCCTCTCCCAATTAGGAAACCCTTCACCAAAACCTCCACTTCTTTCATTGTGGCAACGCTTATGTCACCAACCGTTTGCTGAACCAAGTCATCAAACTGCGGGTTCACTGTGTTCTGACACCCGTGACAGTGGTGAAACTGTAGGAAATTAAAGTTTCCTTTGGGTGCAACATATGACCGTGTAGTTATGGAGATAAGGCCATGGTCGGCCTCAGTAGTAGGAGCAAGAGACAAGGATGTGTGGGCCGTCTCAAGCAAGGAGGAAGGGTTGGAGCCGAACCAATCAGGGGACAATATCCTCGAAAGAGGGGGAGAATCTGTGGATGAGGAGGCTGTCGAAGATGACATCCTCGTCTAGACTATACTCAGTGATTACCAGGACCAGGCCACGGATATCTCACACCGAAGTATCTTCTAAACGAGAACAACTACTTCTAACTGACCGCCCGAAATGAAAAACACAAACAAGTAACAGTAGATGAAGTATTTATCACGAGCGAAATAAGGTAAAGTATTGGTGCGCTCACTTCCGACACGGAGTGCAAGAAGTAGGAAAAGTACTTAGAATTCAATCTAATTTTATTTATACTAGTACTGCCAACACTGGCATATGACTAGTCTCCCCCTCACCCCATAAAACAAACTATCTAAAATACACTACCACGGACCACTCCGCCTCGCAACTGCTCCTCCCCAAACATAAATCCAAAAATCAATACCTAAGTGGGCTCACGGGCGCTCGCAGCAACTAGTGCTGTCCCGGATTAACGTGTCTTCCCACCTCGCTGCCCTGCCACTGTCTCATACCCTCACCCCTATCAGGCCCCAACACAATCTGACCCACATACCCCACAAAAGAAACATACAGTCTGTCCCAACATCCCTCTGTCCTCTTGTAATGCAACCCTAGATCCAAGTAACCTTCTGCCAACACCATACCGCGGTAGGGGTAGCTTGATTCCTTCAGTAACCCTTTCACCTTAGCCCACCTCAAGACCACCGATGTCCGTGTTGCCAGGCTCACCTCGTCCCACCGCAAATGCTGGGAGTGCCAAAATCGATCGTGACAAATCCGTAGACACTGAGGATGCCTTTCAAAGTGTTCAGTCAAGGTGGTGCATTTCTTGGTGGCTGCAGCTGCGATGGCGGTACCACAACAGGCACAATCGCACCGTCATTGGTCGGGCAAAAAGAACCACTTCTTGGGTAGTGTCACCTTGCCAGGCAGTACTCAGCCACTGCCATCGTGTCTCCTCTCGCACCGGGTACAGGTCATAGGATCTCCTATCATCACTGTCCCCCCATTCCTTTCCACCATCAGTGTACCGTCAAAGGGATTACCCGCCACAACTAGCTTCTCCTCTATTAGTTTGACATAGCGAGGGATCCCCAAGCCCAGCCATCGATGTTCCGTCCACCAGTGCTTCCATCTCAGCACTGCCGAATCTTTATACCAATCTTCATCAGCAGGTCGTTCCCTAGCATAGAAGGGGGCACTTAGTCCAGTGGTGTCGGTCATCCCTCCCATCACAGCTATCATGGCCGACCATGCCCGTCCTACTACGGATTCTCATTAAAACATAGGAATCCATCCGGGTTATGCCTCGGAGGTGTCGAGGTGTCTTTGGTTTTCGAGCATAGTACTCGTACCCTTCCCATGCATGCCAAGTCCCCTATTCCTCCTTTCGAAGCTCCCGAGTCAGGGCCGCATGGCCAATCGCAAAGCTAACCCCTTCCCAGAGGAGAGGGCATAGGGGGCGTCCGACACATACCTTGGCCTTCAAGTTGACGATCTTGTTGCCATCAATGCCCATGTGACCGGGGACCCAACCGAACCTAACGTGTGAGAATGTATTCAATTGGGGTACCATTACTTCCCACAATTCAGCCGAGTCACCATCCGAAAACATGTTGTCAACCATAACAAGGGCCGGCACGCAGTTCAAGAACACATGAACTGGGCGTCTCTTGGCCATATCCTGTGCATGCTGGAGGGTACATACAATGGCAAACAGCTCGCATTCCACAATGCTCTAGGATGGGGGAACTGAGCACCCGTCAACATGGATCAAGGTTCCTCTCTCAAACACTTTCCAAGCTACACTAGCCTCTTCCGAGCACTTGGACCCATCTGTATATATAACCACATCTGAAGATTTACAGAGCTCTTTGTACAATACTCGGTGGCGTGTAGTCATCACCACCTTGCCCTTTCCAATTGAGACTGATGGGCGACAGGTGAGCTCCTTGTCCGAAGTCTGCCGGTACGCCACCATACCTTCCTCCTTCCCCTGTAGTCGTATTTCTCCAAACCATGGATGCTGGTCCCAGTATCAGTAATTGATGAACCAACTATAATACCTCCGTTGTAGGTATCTTCTCTGAATAGCAATGGGTGGCATTCCGAACTCAGCTAACAGTATGTTGTTTGCCAACCTCATAGACATTCGAAACACTGATCGGAGGCAGTCGTTAATGTGGACCTGAATCTGCTTCGCATACGACGTGTGGTCGGTTACAAAGTCAAGCCCATAGTAGACAGTCGGAAAGTAGGCTACCTGCACCAAACATTAAGTCTCCCACGCTCCTAATCCACCAACACTCCTAAATCTTCTTCCCAATGCTGAAATTTTTCTCCTAATACCCAACCTCCTTTCTAACCAATACTTTACATGAGAGGAAAAATTAAGAAATACATTAAACCAATACTCAAGAACCCGTAAGTCCTCCGAAGGCAACACTATTTCTCCTAACAAATCCATTCCTTCCCATGCCTTATCTCTAAACCCAATCTATTGAGTCTCGAGGGCACTAAATCCCATTCCCCTCACTCTGGCTATGGGTCACAATCTGCAAACATTTCTCCCGCATGATACTGGGCTGCTTTACAAGATTCCGCCGCTACCATAATGACCCCATCATTGATGTACGAGACTATCAGCTGACGTACACTGGGGGAGTATCACATACGTGGCCTGAATATGTCTGCCACATACCTACCGAAAAGAAACGGAGAAAGTGGCGAGCCCTGAGGCACTCCCTTACTGACATAATAGAGCTTGGAGATGCACCCGTTAAAGTGAAACCATACCAACCGGCAGGAAGCCCATCGACAGATCCATTGGCAAAGATATCCAGGGCATCTCCTGGCTACCAAAAAGTCAGACAGCAAATCAATATCAATATTATCAAACCCTCCTTCGACGTGTATTGACAAGATTAGTCTTTTATAGCCCTCATTATGCCACAAGAACTCGAAGACCACTGCCATGGTATCATGAACACTCCTCTTTTGTTGAGACCCGAATTGTGTTTCTCCCAAATCCAGGCAGGCGGCCAGTCTTAACAGGACCACTCGCTCCGCGACCTTTGCCGGTGTTGGAAGGAGATATATCATTCTCCATGATTTCACAATATCATACCAGGGTTTGTCCAGTTTGGGTATGAGCACTACCTTAGCCTTGTGCCAGTCTGGGACATCGTGCCGTACCCCATAGTCTACCAGGCACCTCAGTGTTGCTGTATCTCTTCGTTTTCAAAAACGTAGGAAGGGATAGTCAATATCATCCTCGCCTGGGCCTGTATTCATAGGGGACCTAGCACGGGCAATTTCCATCTCCTGAGCACTGTCTATATCAATCTCGGAATCTTCCCATGGGGTGGGGTCTACAGGAGACAACTGCTGTGCAATCAGGTCACTAATGTCTAAATGTGTGGTAGCATAGGACCCATTTGAGTGAGCCATGGAGAGATGGGTTCGCTTAGCTTCCAGCTTCCTTGTCAACCTGAAGATATCTGGGTCCTGGCTCTCGGCTATCTTTTCCCTGATGTGCTCGAACCTAGCCCTTAGCAGGCATGCTCGGTACACACATCGGGGCAATTTGTAGTCCTCCGTCTGCTCCAACTTGCTTTTAGAATATCGACGTAGCCAGGCCACATCCAACCTCATCTTTTCCAACTCTGGTGTCCACCACTTGCACTGACCTCTGCCAATGGAGGCCCATGGGAGTGCGTCTACCACTCGTCTCACTCCTTCCCATAACTTGCCATCTTCCACCTCTTGCAGGGCATCCAACTGTTTCCCAACCTTCTCCCATACTGCCTTCTTCCAGGCCGGCCTTCGACACATAATGTTATCAGGAAGGTCGACCGTTAATTTCAGGACTTGAGCACTATGCTCACAGCCAGTGGCATCCAGGTATCGATGCCTGATATATGGTGCTCTGTGCAGGCAGAGGTCTATTCTGGACACATCCCGAAAGGTAGGCACTGTCAGGGGGACCATGTTCATATGGCATGTCGGGGCCGTGAACCACTATTTCAGCCACTGTCTTCCGTATTGTTGTAGTCCGCATTGGCATCCCAATCCTGGTGTCTGGCATTGAAGTCACCAAACACGATGTCTAGTTCCCCGAGCTCGTCCAACCAGCCAACAAATTGGTCCTTATTATACCCAGGTTGGAAGTAAACCCCAGCAAGTACCCTCTTCGCCCTTTTTTCCTAATAGCCAACACTGGCACTGCTCTCCCCGTGCCCCACCATTTCAAACATCCCATAAACATGGGATCGCACAAACACCTCAACACCTGACTTCTTAACAAAAGAAAACAACTCCCACCCATCAACATCTATAGGTACATGCAGTCCCTCCAGGTCAACCAGTGGTTCAATAATAAAAAACAAATTAACAAAAAAAAAACAAATCAAATGCCAGCGCTCGATTCCGACTGCTCCTCCCTACGTTTAATGCCATTGTCGTAATAAGCATTAAAAGGGGGCCTCAACTGATCCGCTCGGGCCACAAGGGCCAGAGGCATAGGAGGCACCACTCTCCTGGTCCCGGGCCGTCCAAAAGGTATCTTCCCGGTGGGGTTTGGAGGTGGTAGTTGTCTTTAAAATCCCTCGTGCCGGCGAGGGGGAAGGAGAGGGTCATTCAGGTTCCTTACCCTTAGCCTTATCTGACTTTTAGTGGGGGCCTTCATCTTCCTCATCGCTGCTGATTTCAACCAGTCGTGGTGTTGGGGACCTTCCATGGCTATGGCGTCATCTCCTGGCCCTTCCTGTTTGACTTCTCTAGTGTTCTGGTTTCTTGGCAGGTCCAGTCGGCGGGGCCGTTTCTCGTTTTTTACTTGAAGAAGACTGAGCTGGGGTGACGACCTGACTCCTGGACACTGCTCGTATCCAGTGAAATAGTCTATCCAGTCACAGAGCTAGCACTGTCTTCTAGTGTGTCCACAGGCCTGGCCTACCCCTCCTGAGCATCCAAGCTTGCTGTACATATGTTTCCGGGAGAATTGTACTCCAAAACAAAAGCGACAGCGGGGTGGACGACCACATGTAGCCTCAAAGTGGCCAGTCTCCAGGCACTTACCACAAACCTTTATGGGTCTATATTCTTCAAATACCCGAACGTTACGGGCTCCTCCTCTCAACCAAATCTTTTTCTCGGCCTGCCTTTCCCTGATGGTCTCGTTTCTTTCAACCACAAAATGCATACCACATGTCGTAGTATTAGCCTGCCTCATGGCGTGAATGGAACCCATAATATCCGGCCTGAAAACCATTACGACACCAGTGTTGGATTGCTCCAGGTCAGTGCGGAGGCCATTAAAAGCTGTGCTTCCGGTCCATCCCTCAACCCTTCATATTGACTCCCGTTCTGTGTCAGCCAATGGGACTCCAGAAACAAAAATCTTCACATTCTCCAAGTTCCTCTGAAACTCGAACTCTGGTAGCGACAATTCTCTAAGCAGGTCAAGCCTAGCCTTATTGAGCCGGTTGCCAAATTCTGTGACAGAGTGTCCTGCTAAGGTCAAAAAGATACAACGAATCTCAGGCCTGATGTGCCCGGCACAGATATACGGGGCGCTGCCTCAAATCTTTCCCTGGTTTGAGAAGGTCATGTTCATCCAGTTCCGAATTGCCTCGATGCCCACGCCTTCAGGTAGGGCTACTTGTTTGCGGGTGGCAAATCGCATAGTAATATGCCTTCCGCGGGCATCCGGGGTTGGTGATGACTGTGGCGGTGGCGGTACCGAGTTGAGCGGGTTGGGAGGTCCTTGTGGGACTAGTTAGTACTCCTGTTGTACCGGGTTTGTGGTCACCTTGACGCTGGCCATGGCCGCCGGCCCTGATCGAGCTGGCAGAGTAGCAGGCGCTCCAGTAACCGGGGCCGGTTCCTGTCTGTCAGTGTTCTTCCCCTGAGTCTTGGCCAGGATCGCCATTTCCTTTCCGCTACCAGATCCACTAGCAGCCTTTCTTCTTCTTCTGGCAGCACTGCTAAGGCGCCTTCCTCTTTTCCTACCCTCTCTCTTTTCTTCTCCCTTCTCATCCTCCTTTTCCCAGTGCACCGATTTGCCCTCTCCTCCACGAGCCATACGTAAAGTTACCCCCCCTTCACTGGAGAAGCTCCCACTGCTAGACTGGTGGGAGGAGGCTGCTGATGTGAGGCGGGCAGAAGGTGTTTGTTCCTTCTGAGTGGCGGGAGGCTTGGGCACATATGCCATCCGTTTCACTACTTCTGTGAAGGAGGCTTTAGTAGTAGGGGCTGCCGTAGCATACTCCTTTCCCTCAATAGGCGTATGGGGCGGTGTAGTTCCCACCGATGCAATCTGGGTATTGCCGGACCCTACTGAAGGAGATCGATGGCAGGGGGATAACTTGCCTTGTAGTGTTTCTATCTCCTCCCCTTGTTTGCCAACAATATCTGTTAGCGCTTTTACCACCCGTTCTAGCAGGTGTACCTGGCTCCAGTAATTCACTCCACCCTCTGGTCCTTCATTGCCAAATGTGATGCCATTATTCATCCAAGCACGGACATCATGTACTGTGTCATCCTCAATTGATCCGGATTCTGAGGAGAGAAGTGGCTGAGTGTTGCCAGAGTGGATGTCTTCCAGCCCTTCTAACATGGATCCAATTATGCTACCTGAGCGGGGCCCAGGAGATGGAGTCCTACCTGCCTCCAACATTTCGCAAACTCCCGCCATAATTGAGTCCGCCTGAGCCACAGCGGCATCGGTTTCCTCAGGCTGGGTGTCTGGAAGGTGAACCTATAATGGTATCTGGGTATTGTGTAAAACCTCCAGGGAGCTCGACTGGTGTTCTTCCTACAACCCACATTCTCTACCAAAGACCGATGGTGAGGACGCCATTGCTGGGGAGGGGGCATGGACGCTGTCGCCCAGTCCAGTTGCTTCAGAGTTACATCCATTTTCCAACTCCATGGGAGTATCCCGGGCCAACACCTCAGAGGTAGGCAGGACGTCTTCGGTTACCAGCGCAGATAGAGAATGTGTTGTAGCCTCGATGGTCGAAGGGAGACTCACAGGTGGGGGAACGGCCAGGCACCCATGATGTATGTCCAGGGGCAGGCCTGGCAGGGCAGGAACGATCTGTTTTTTCCGGCCCTCGTCAACATTAATGGCCCTCAAAAATTATGGCCCTAGGGCTGAAGCAGCGGGTCGTTTAGCGAGGGATGCCGACCGCGTACGGCATCGTGTTCCAGCAGCAGGGGGGTTGTAGTCCTCATCCTCTGGGTCATCCAATCTGAACTTTGGGGTCTGGTAAAGAGCCCATTCTCCAGATGACATCCCGGAAAAAAAAGAAGGAGTTGACAAGCCAGCCTTGTGTACAGGGGCTTGGCGGAGGAAACTGGGCATCTTGCTCTGGACGGCCCTAGCGAGGGGAGCGGTAGCAGACCATGAGCTTGCCTCTACTGTAGTCGAACTCCTGGTCGGCAGCATAGAGGACTCTGGCACGACGGCTTGAGAGTCTTTAGGTTGGGAGGGTGCGGGGGCTGGAGAGTATTCCGAGCCATGGTCAGAGTTGAACCGAACGAAGAGTCCTGTGGTAGTGTCCTTGTTCAAGCCACATGTGGCTTAACATCCTCTCCCGATTAGGAAACCCTTCACCAAAACCTGCACTTCTTTCATCGTGGCAACGGTTGCATTAGCGACTGTTTGCCGAACCAAATCATTAAACTGCAGGTTTACTGCTTTCTGACACCTGTGGCAGTGGTGAAACTGTAGGAAACTAAAGTTCCCTTTGGGTGCGACATTTGACGGTGTAGTTGTAGGGATAAGGCCATGGCCGGCCTCGGTAGCGGGCACAAGAGAAAAGGCCACACGGGCTGTCTCAAGTGAGGAGGAGGGGTTGGAGTCGAACCGAGCGGGGGACGACATCCTCGAAGGGGGGGAGGAGAATCCATGGAAGAGGAGGCTGTCGAAGACGCCATCCTCACACAAACTACACTCATTGATTACTGGAACCAGGCCACAGATATCTCACACTGAAGTATCTTCTAAGCGAGAACAACTACTTCTAACAGACCATCCGAAACGAAAAACACAAATAAGTAACAGTAGATGAAGTATTTATCGCGAGTGAAATAAGGTAAAGTATTGGTTATGCTCACTTCCGACATGGAGTGCAAGAAGTAGGAAAAGTACTTAGAAGTCAATCTAATTTTATTTAAACTCGTACTGCCAACACTGGCATATGACGAGCCCCCGCCAGCACAGGGATACCGCTAACCGGTATACCACTAATCCTAAGCTAACTAAGTCTACGGTCCCGCACCTGCCACCCCCGAGTCATGCCCACACGGAAACTAATTACAAGACCATCAAACAACCCAGCACCCGCCCCGGTCCAAGTCCGTAGCCCTTCTGGTATGAAGCCAACCAGCACTAAGCGTAGCTGAAGCCGAGCAAAAGACCAACCCAACCAGGTTCCTCGTCCAACAAACATAAAATCACTACGACTCGGTCTAAACACCGTCCCGTAATACCTCCACCACAGTAGAAAACCAACAAAAACAAAACAAATATAAACTACAGGCGACACGATGGCAGAGAGGAGGTGACCAACATATCCACCTCTCGCATCCGCATGCCAGGCCGTCGACCCTATAAACCCACTTTGCCAAGTACCTCCAAAGAGCGTAATGGTGAGGAGGACCTGTACCCGCTGCCTGTCCCCCAAAAAACAAAACCCATAAACAAAGGAAATACATAGAGGTGGTAACAGACCGAAATGGTCAGTGGGGCCTATCTCCCACCCATGGTGCCTTGCCCCCGCCAGCCATGCCCATTACCAGACCAAAAAAAACCAAACAAACTTCCACAACACCCAGCACATAGAACCCAAACGAGTCCAACCAGGTGGTCGCAACCCACTATCCGCACAGGTGGCCATCAGCCCAGCGGTCCGCCGGGGAGCTTTACAGCACTCAGTAGCTTCACCCAGCAGCCCAAACCGGTCCGGAAACACTTAATTAGACATCGCCCAACCTGACGCATGCCCGACCGGTGCTTGCAGGTGCCTCTCCCCCCCCAATCAGCCCCCCCCAAGCCCCACACACCAGACGCCACAGAGCCCATCCAGCCCCCCCAGCCCCTCAGACAGATCAACCATCCAACAGCCACAGGACAGCTTATACCCAGCCCCGCCAGGCAGCCATTGATCTTGGCCACACGAACAGAGCCCCAACCCTCAGCACCGTGTAGCTGAGGGGAGCCCACCAGCCACAGCCAGGAGCCACAAAGGAGGCAGCCCCAACGCCCGAAGGCACGGGCACCAGCCACACCATCCAACCCAGCCGAACCGAAATCCAACCGAGTCGGGAAAGAGTAAGCAGAGCTAGCCAAAGCCAGCCCCACAGGTCCGGCAACAGGCACAGACCGAACAACGGGCAAGAGGCATCCCCAACTGATGCGACAAGAAGGAGGAGGGTGAACGAACAGAAGCAGACAAACAGAAGGTAGGCCCCACTTGCAATGGGTGAAGCCGCCAACTACAGACCACAACTGAACCACCCGGACGTACAGACAGCGCGAGTGTCTGGCAGCCAATCGTCCCACACCACCCCAGGCGGCAACAATAACCACACCAGGGGGTAAGAGCTTTCAGAATCAAAGCCATCCCCACGAATGCGAGGAGGAGACACCTGACTGAACCACCGTAAATGCTACAAGGACAAAAACTCCAAGGGAACGGCGATAAACAACATCGTAGGATTCCGACCGTAGAAACATGTAGTAACGAGGAGGGGGGGGGCCGGCGAGGCCCCCTCCACAAAGGATTGATGCGGCCGGTACGACGTATTGATACTTGGGAAGGTCATCAGTCTAACCCAAGGGCGTTTTGTATCGCGAGAACTAAGGACGCCGTTAAAACCCAACAACAGACATGAGCTGACCCAAAGAACGACACGGGTGATCCCCCCAAACACAATGTTCAATCCCCCCAATCGAACGCGAAACCTGCGAGTAGACGATAGACAGGAAGCCGTAGACATTTTACCGAAAGAGGCTCGTAAGCGACCGTGATGAAGTGCTCAAAGTGCCAGTATCGTGAGATAACCAGCCCAATGAAACGAGACGCAAACAAGTTATCCGCCACGCAACACCCAACAGACCTCAACACTAAAGACCCCACGAACTACTGAGCGAACTCAGATATCTCCCCCAGAATCCAAGGCATCAAGGCCCATCATGATGGCGAAAGAAACGTGCGAGGCGAAGCGACGGCAAGGACGAGGAAAAGTACTTAGAACAAAGCGTGAAGAACCTATCCTCCTCGGCTGCGTCGGCCTCCTTATATCGTGTTCTTCTCACCCGTAGTCATGTGACTCAAAGTGGCCACATGTGCGAAGCCAAATCATAATAAACTAATCATGTGACCAAAGTGGTCACATGCTCAAAATCCATGACCTCGTAGCAAGGTCATGTGCAAAAACTCATAAACCAATCATAACGCCATAAACAAGTCATATGACTCGACTGAGTCACATGCGTGAAACCCATGACCTCATAACGAGGTCACGTGCGAAACATAAATTATATACGCAAGGTATACCCGCAAGGCATACTCACGAAGTATACTCTCCAGGGGCACGTCTCATGACTCATAATCGAGTCATGTGTGCAACATAACAAATTGTAGCATAATAAGTCATATGGCCTAAATGAGTCATACGCATGAAACCGTAACATACCTATGACTCCTAATCACGAGTCATGTGAAAACCTTTTCCATGCCAAGTCACATTCGTGACATTAGCTCCTCTCCCCCTAAGCCTGAGTCCCATCAGACTTTATCCCCAAGTTTCAATAGTTCCGGTCCTGCTGAACATATGGACCTCTGAAACCTATTGAGCTTGATGGCTGCTTCCCACCATCTTACCTTCACTGTTTTCAAGGTGAGGTTCGCCATCTCGATCGTGTGCCACTGGGCATCATTCAGCTGCCTCAGCTCTGCGATCGTTTTATTGTTTGCCGAAATTGTGGCCTCGACTTGGCCCAGTTGTTCTCGGAGTCCTTGGATTTGCCTATGTAGGCTTCTGGTATCCGGTTCCATTTCCGTGGATGAATTTTGAGCTCCCCCCTCCCTGGGCCTCATCATCGAGGCCCTAGCTCTCTGCTATATAGTGGCGTCCTTTCTGTCCAACTCTTTCTTTGTCCCATCCTTTTGCGGGTAATATCCTACAGTGATTTTCTTCATCCTGTGCATTTTGCATGTGCTTTAGGGCATGGTCCGGGGGTGGATCAAACCTTTTGTATTCTCTCAGACACCATCCCAAGCCCTCTTTGTCTCCATAGTATGTGGGACATCCATTGTCGTAGCATACCGTCCATGATATGGTGTTATGCTGTGCTTGTTTTTCCGTTTCCCGAAGTTCTTCATCACTGGGCCCCATGAATGAGTATTCGGGGCGGGTTGGTGTGGTTTAGCGGGGGCTATTGCCTCCGCTCTCATGTGGTTGCAATGGGGCGGGAGCCTTTCCCTCGCCTCTGTCTTGGTTGAATGTGATTGTTACCTGAGTCGGGCTTGCCTGGGTATCGCTAGTGGAAGGCTGAGAGGGCATCTTGTGCATGTTTGATGTTTTGTGCGAAGTACCAAGTTTTATTCTGTTCGGGTGAATATCCCGTCCACTTGGCTTGGTATTGGAGGTGACTGTACAAGAAGTACGAGTCGACTATTTCGTTGAGTTCATATTCTGGTTCTCCATCGAGTTCAATCAGAGGAGGAAGAACAATTGTTTGTGAGGGAAACTTGTGGTTGTTGCGTAATTTGAGGAGTGAGATGTAGAATGTATTATGTATTCGCATTGAGGGTGGAAGGTCGAGTTTAGAAGCCCGGCTGCCCACCCTTTCCAGTATCCTAAATGGTCCGATTTTCTTGTAGTCCAATTTCTTTGATGGTCGCGTCGTATAGATATTGCATGGTATTAGCCATACCATTTCTCCCGGTTGTATGTTTGGATCCGGTCTTCAGTGTTTATCATATTGTTCTTTTTGCCATTGTTGTGCTTGACTCATTTTGTATTGTAATGTTTCATGTAGTTTTCCCATGTCTGTTTTGTCCAGTATTATACCGTTAATCGTATGATATGTGGCCTGACTTTGCGGATGTTGTCCATAATTCGCGAAGAAGGGTGTTGTGCCAATTGTTTCTTATTTTCCATTGTTGTATGCGAATTTGGCCATTGATAGCAGTTTGTACCAATCATCTTGTTGATAATTGACATAGGCCAGTAAATATTATTCAAGTATTGCATTTACCCATTCTGTTTGTCCGTCCGTTTGTCAGTGAAATGCTGTGCTCAGCCTGTTTTGTATCTCCATTTCTCCAGTTACTTTTTTTCACAGTCCTGATGTGAACAATGTTCTTCTGTCGGTAATGATATTCTTTGGGAGGCTGTGGAGTCGGAAGACTTCTGGGAAGAATGTTTGTATAAAATTCCTCGTGTCCATATCTTTTCTGATCAGAATAAAATGACTCATTTTGGTCAGAGAATCCACCACAACCAGTATGCTATCACATTTCTCCGATAATAGTAGGTCTGTGATGAAATCCATAGTAATTATTTCCCATGAACGTTTGGGAACTTCACTTGATTTCAGTAATCTGTATGGTGCGTGTTTAGCCGTTTTCATCATTTGGCATATGTCGCAATTCTTGACATATCTTTTGACATCTTTGTGCAGTCCTGGCTAATAGAATGACCTCGTGATGAATTCTGTGGTTTTTGCAGTCCCTCCGTGTCCTGCCATTTGGATATCGTGGTGTTGTCGTATGATGTCTCTTCTTATCTTTTCTTCTTCCTGAATCCATTGTTTTCCCTTGTACCACATGTTTCCACCCTCCCATTGGCATAAACCTAGAGCAATTCCCTTCATCTCCCTTTTTCCTTCCTTCAATGCTTCTCTTAATGTCTAAATTGTTTTGTCTTTTTCGTTTACCTTCTCAATTTCCTTGTCTTCTGTTGATATGAATTGGATAACTGCTATTGCCTCGAAGTAGGTTTTCGGTAATAGTGTTTGTATTTTTTGTTTGATTCTTTCGTCTTCTTTTGTTTATGGTTTATCGCTTGCGATACTTGTGAGAGCATCTGGCTTTCCACTCTCTTTGCCTAGTCGGTATTCGATTTTGAAGTTGAATTTGCTGAGATATTCTATCTATCTTATCTGGCGGTTGTTTAGTTCCTTCATAGTCATGAATGGGACCAGATTCTTGTGATAGGTTAGAACTCGGATTGGATGGTCATTGTTCAGAATGTATCGCCTCCATTTCTTTAATGCTTGAACTATCACTAATAGTTCTTTATTCGCAACGTCATAGTTGCACTCTGTGGGGGTTATTGACTTGGATCTGTAAGACACTGGCCTCCATTTTCCTTCTTTGCATTGTTGCGATAGTATGCCTGAGCATACAGATTTTTAGATGTCTGTTTCGATCATTGTCCTTCGGTTTAGGTCGAAATGAACTAATAGATGTGTTTGTATTGCATCATATGCTTTCTGTTCCGTTTCTCCCCATTCCCATTTCTTATCTTTCTTTGTTAGGTTATAGAGTGGTTTTACAAGCCGGCTAAATCCCTCTATGAACCTTGGATCAAAGTTGCAGAATCCCACAAAGCATTGAACATCTGTTTTGTTGTTTGGTTTAGTCCAATCCTATATTGCTGCTGTTTTGACTGGGTCAACTTTGACCCAGCTCCGATTGATGATAAATCTGAGGTATTTAGTTTCTTCTTTATAGAATTCGCATTTTGTTGGTTTGATCTTCATTCCTGATTCTTGTATTGCGGCCATAATGTTACTGACATCCTTCTGATATTGTTGCATGTTTTCCAAGTATATGAATACATCATCTAAGTATACGATGTAATATATATTGAGGTACTTATTGAGTACCTTGTTGTCACGAACGTGGCTTAGCGAGGAAAGGATTTTTCACATGACACATGGTTATGAGTCACAGGTATGTTATTGTTTCATGCAAATGACCTATTCGGGTTATATGATTAGTTATGTGTGGGATTTGTGATTCTTTCGCACATGGCTCAAGTATGAGTCATGGGACATGCGCCTGATGAGTATGCCTTACGAGTGTGCCTTACGGGCAAGCATTGCGCATATGAGTTATGTTTCGCACATGACCTCATTATGATGTCAGCGGTTTCGTGCATATGACTCAGTCGAGTCATATGACTTGTTTATTGCGTTATGATTGGTTTATGAGTTTCACACATAACCTCGCTAGGAGGTCATGGGTTTTGAGCATGTGATCACTGTGGTCACATGACTAGTTTGTTGTGATTTAGTTTCGCACATGTGACCACTTTAGGTCACATGACTAAAGGCGGGAAGAACACTATATAAGGAGGCCGATGCGGCCGAGGAAGATAGGTTCTTCATCCTTTGTTCTAAGTACTTTTCCTACTTATTACTTTAACGAATACAAAACACCTTTACGATCTTTATCATCAGTACAACAATATTATTCTGACAAGAAGCGCTCGTCACGAAGACGAGTTAGAGAAAGCTTACGATAGGCATTTCCAATAGAAGACAAAGGTCTTGTATTATTGGTAATGTAGGCAGAGGCCTAGAGCTATCGTAAAGACAAAGAGAAACAGAAAGACAGGAAGAGAAGTATCGTTCCCCGTCACCAAGCACTAACTATCTAAAGAGGGATCGTTACACTTGTTGATCCATCTTTGGAATGAAGCCAGTGTATTGGTTAGCCTGAAAGGCATAACTAAGTATTCAAACATCCCGTATCTTGAGGGGAATGTAGTTTTCCATTTGTCTCCTACTTTAATGCGTATATTATGGTAGGCATCTTTGATGTGGAGTTTGGTGAAGTATTTTGCTGACCGTAGTCTATCCAGTGCCTCTCCAATTAAGGGTAGTGGAGATCGATCTTTCTTGGTAACCGAATTGAGGGCTCTGTAGTCTACACAGAGTCTCATTTTTCCGTCTTTCTTTTTGACGAATAGTATCGGAGATCCTCCTGATGCAAAGGAGTCTCTGATCCATCTTCGCTTTAGGTTTTGCTCGATGTACTTTCTAAGTTCCTCGAGCTCTACTTCTCCTAATGGGTATAACCTCTTATAGGGAATCTCCTTTGTCTTTCCCATTTTCTCGTCTTTGTCCAGCTGAATTTCATGGTTGATTCCTGGTCTTCAAGATGGTAGCCTCGTAAATTCTTCTTCTTGGAATAGATTTGTGAATTGATGATATTCCTTTGAAATCAATTCTTTCCATCCTTTTTTGCTTTAGTATTTCTTGTCTTGGATTGCTAGTTCTGTGCTAATGTTGATTTTTGCCACAACTGCTTTCTTGTCTTTGTATGTCCATTTGAGGATTCCTGTTGTATTTCCTCTTCGATAGTACTGTCCAAAGGCTTGTACTGTGATCTCTTTGATCTCGATTCTTTTTGTTATATCGGGCTGGTTCTGGTCTGTGCTTCCAAATCTCTTGTCTCCTTGTGTGGTTTCTTCCAGTTGATCTACTTCATGCTGATTCTCCTTGTTGATTTTTTCAATGATCAACTGTGTGATTCGATCGCCTTTCTGGACTTCACAGTCCTCTTGAGCCAGGTTGGCCAAGACCACTTTAATTTCACCTGTATAGTCGTCGTTGATCACCCCCACTATGGTCATGAGTCGATGTTTGACTGCTAGACCACTGCGGGGTGCTATCCGCCCATAGGTGCCTTCTCGTAGTCCGATGGCTATTCCTGTCGCTATTGTCACCTGCCTGTTGGCAGGTATCTTGGTTTCTTTGATGGCATACAGGTCATGTCCTGCTGCCCCTTTGGAACCCTTAGTAGGCACTTTTGCCCCTTGGTCCAGCTTTTGTATCCAGACTCTCTTGTCTTGCCTTATCTCAGTGAACTTTGCATGTAAAGTTTCTTCTTCCGCTTTCCATATCGGTGTCGAGTAGACTACCGGTGAACTGTTGAGATATCGTATCATGCACAGTTCACTGGTGAAGGTCATCTTGTTTTTGTTCCAATCGATCGTTGGGTTATGTTTTCGTAACCATGGCATCCCTAAGACTACCTCATGGTTCTTGACATCTGCTACCTGAAAGGTTGCCGTTTCCCTATGGCTATCAATGTCCATAGGTACTGTCGCTGTATTGATTATAGGACCCATTACGCTTGGCATTCTATCTGCTTGGTAAACCTGTCTCGCTTTCTTCGCTTTCTTAGTGTGGAGACCGTATTTGTTACAGATTTTCTTGTCGATGAGATCTTCAGTAGCCTTCGAGTTGAGTATTGCATATATCGTTGTTTCATCATGCTTTTCATTGTGTATCCTTGTTTTGATCATCACATGATCTCCGTCTTCTTCTCCCCTTTACGAATGTAGTACTGTGTAGTAGTTTGCTAAGTTGATGGGTTTTCCCAGGTTCACATCTTGGGTCTCCCAGACCACCCTTTACTGGGGACCCTCGTTGTTTTCCACTGGTAAATCTTCTGCGATCATTTTGAAAATGTTGCTTCTCTTTTAAGTTTGGAAGCGGTTGTTTCTAGCAGCCCTGGTTCCTTGGTATCCACTATCTGGTCAGCTTCTGCATTCTCGTATCCGATGTCCTGCTTTTCTGTACCTCAATCAGTGTTTTCCATTCATTCTTCTAGCGTATTCTTCCTTTGACCGGTTCAGAGTAGGTCCTGCCTTCGATTTATCCAACTCCATTGGTTCTCCTGGTGGTAATGCTCTACTTTCACCTCGAGCTGCCTGTGGTTTGAAGGTTCCATCCACATTTCTGGATGATTGGGCCACCCTATGTGCTATGGTATTCTCCGAGTTGTTTTGAACTATATTTAGTTTGCTTTCCTTATCGATCGCCCATCTTGCAAATCATTCTACTGTTATGTAGCTTGAGTTGGAGATTCCCCATACCTCTTAGAGTCTCTCGCTGTAGTTTCTTAGGAGGATGATGTAGAGGGTAGCATCATCAAATTCTGCCTCATATTCCAATAGTCGGCATTTGTTCCAATATACTGAAAAGGTGTGTTTTCCTTGTTGGAGTTTCTCCATCTTTCGTCATGCTGTTTCCTTAGTGTTGGGATTTCTTAATTGTTCAAAGAGTGTCGTCTTAAATGCCGTGTACGTGACCTATTCCCTCTGTTTCTGTCTATCTTGGAAGGACATAATCCATTGTCCTACAAGTCCTCTGAGTAGAGATTCCACATAGGGAATCTTGATCTCATTGTGGTGTTCTCCATATCTCTTGATGGCAAAATACCCTTCGCATTGTGCCATGAATATTCGTAGCTTATCTTCAACTCTTTTGTATGTATCGGGTTCTTTTGCTTTCGGTCGCTGGATATTTCCTTGTCCTGTGTTTCGTGTTACTGCTAGAAATGCCTGAAACTGATTTTCAGTCATTCCAAGTTTGCTAGTGACTGGTGCCGGAGTGGCTGGGACTGGTGCTGCAGGTACTACTGATTCTGACATTCTTTCAGGTTGTGGGGTTCCTGCAGGAGAGCTATTGACTGGTGATCACTTCTCTGGGGTTACTGGGCTTGCTGCCTGTGAGGGCTCTACTGAGAGGTGATCTAGGTCATTGCTAAATCCCCCTAGGTTAAGGTTTTGATTGTCGATATCGATATCTCCTTCCCTATCTGGGTTGAAGGATGCCATCTTGTATTGTTTAGCATCGCACTAGGTGACACTTTGTAATGTAATGATCCCTCCTCAGATAGTTAGTTCTTGGCGACGGGGAACGATACTTCTCTTCTTCTTATATTTCTTTCCTTAGTTTTATGATAGCACTAGGCCTCTGCCTATGTTGCCGATAGTACAAGACCTTGGTCTTCTATCGGGAATGCATATTGTAAGCTTTCTCTAACTCTTCTTCATAAATAGCTTTCCTTAGTGTAATGATAACGTTGCAATAAAGATAAAGATCGTAAAGGTGTTTTATATTCGTTAAACTAATAAGTAGCATAAGTACTTAGAACAAAGCGTGAAGAACCTATCCTTCTTGATCGCATCGGCCTCCTTCTATAGTGTTCTTCTCGCCTGTAGTCATGTGACCCAAAGTGGTCACATGTGTGAAACCAAATCGTAACAAACTAATCATGTGACCAAAGTAGTCACATGCTCAAAACCCATGACCTCGTAGCAAGGTCATGTGCAAAAACTCATAAACCAATCATAACGCAATAAACAAGTCATATGACTCGCCTGAGTCACATGCGTGAAACCCATGACCTTATAACGAGGTCATGTACGAAACATAAATCATATGCGCAAGGTATACCCACAAGGCATACTTACGAGGTATACTCTCCAGGCACATATCTCATGACTCATAATTAAGTCATGTGCGAAACATAACAAATCCTAATATAATAAGTCATATGACCTAAATGAGTCATACACGTGAAACCATAACATACTTATAACTCATAATCACAAGTCATGTGAAAACCTTTTCCATGTCAAGCCATATTTGTGACACCCCCCTTGTACAGCCATCTGGTATTTCACCTCTCTCCATGCTGGAAGAGTTGTCTTGCAAATTTCCATTGCTCTTCCAGCTGGTCAGGGGTTTTAGTTGATCCACATTATCCCCCCTGCCATAGCGGTCTAGTATTTCACTTCCCTCCCAGCCTGGTGGGTTGTCTTACATATTTCCGTCGCCCTCCCTGCCATCAGGAGTCTTTGGCTGGCCAGTACCACCATCTCTGGTGGGAGGGGCTTTTAGTTAATTCCCATTATCTCCCCCGACTGTTAGGCGGATACAACTTGATAGACTTCAAAGTTATGTAGGTCAATCGAGATTCGTTTCTGTAGACGGAGATTGTCTAGGAAGACTCGAACTTGGCTCGTTTCGTTTATGACTACTAGGAGCGAAGTGGAATAGGTAAAGTAGGGTAGAATCGTAAAAACAATATTATATTGTTAAGGTCTCTTCTCTGTTGCTTGATGATGTCTAAAGCTTGGGAGGCACTTCGATATTTATATTCCGCGTTTAAGTGTTCGCGGACTATATCTATTTATCATACAACTATGTACTTCTTCAATTATTATTCGTGACGTTAAGTTTTCTTCCAAGGTACGAACATCTGTGGACCCTGAAAACCATCACACTCTCTTCGGTAATTACGATATTTCTTCTGAGGAAGCATGCTGTCCGCAATAGTAATATCCCAATTAGCAGAGTCTTTAGACTTATGGCCTAGTTCTTAAGTCGAACTGAGTTGACTCCAATTGTCTTCGCCATTGATAAAATGATCAGTTATATCCTCGGCTATATCTGCAAAGGTGGTCGTCATTACAACTATCGTAGGTCATCTGACTCCGATCCTTTGTAACTCTATACCCAACCGATAGATTTTCTTTGGATGACTTCCTATTAACTCACAGGAAGCTATTCCACCAGATTGGTAATTAATCCCTCGGTTGGCAACCCTTGGTTGCTCTCTGGGTAGTAGGTTTTAGTAACCATTGTAGTATTGAGAATCACCCCATGGCTACGATGTGTTCCGAAACCCAGTTACAACGCTCCGTGAAGTTCGTTGGCTTCTTTGGTAGTGTCTTTTGGAGTTCTAGACTCTTCTGGTAGATGTAAATGTATTGGTCTCTAGTAGAGATCCTTTATCATTTGATACCATCTCTTTGTGCGAAATCGTTCCGTTACTTATGGCCTATGCCAAAGGTGTCATGTCTTTGAAGCCAAGTAACTCTCTGAGTAGTTAACGGAATTACTCCACATTCTTAGGTGAGTTGCACTTCGCTCGCAGGCGCTCATGTGGTCTTA